>NC_142351.1:37200124-37382624 GCF_059441175.1 Urocampus carinirostris | reverse complement strand
CTCAAATAAAAAAGGTTCTTCAATATATTTTCCCTCTACTATCCCAGTAAGCAAATAATTAGTAAATAATAAATCTTTGATGAAGTTTAACAGCAAGATGGCAGACAATCATATCAGCTACCCATACAGGGACCATCATGTCATTTCTCTTTTTAAAAAAAAAACAACAACAGTGGTTTCGGTCTGTTTGCTTATTATATAAATCAATATTGTTGTTGTTTTACCACCGCTAAATTATCCAAAATGTTACAATGGGGTTTTTATGAAAATATTAAAAAAATAAAAATATGTAATACTTAAGATACTTAAGAATTGTCTAACCTGGCTCATAAACCCTAGAATTTTAAAATGTATTTAAAAAAAAAATTCCAGCAAATATACATTTTGCTTATTGTATTATTTTTAATATTTTCACAACAAATATGTGAAGATGATTTTATTACATTTTTTATCAATTGTAACGTATTCTACTCCGAAATGTTACAGAAAAATATCTTATAATAAGAACATTTTCATTAAGATTATTTTTCTTTTTTTGTTATTGTTAATGTTTGTTGTCATGTGATTACCTCATTAATTTTATTGTCATTTTTCTTTACAGTAATTGTGATTTATGTTTTAATAAAATATATAAATCCTCCATGCAGTTACATTACAGAAATACTCAAATTCAAAATGCAAAAAATAAAGAAATTGACTGAGGACTTTATTACTAACGAAAAAAGAAAAAAAACCCACAAAATGTATTTGTAAACCCCGAACAAGTAAAAAATATAATCATGAGCCGTACAGAGAAACGTAGGAATTAATGCGCTAGTTCCCTTTCACATCACTACAAATTTTATTTTACCTATCTGCATATTATGAATATAAAACACAAGTCCACTTCCATCAGGCACGTGTCCCAAGTCTCAGCAGCAACTCGAATCAAAAGGTTAATGAAAAGGTTAATGATCTCAAAACACTGCTCAACAACACAATGCCAGATTCATGTTTACGCACTTCTCCATGATCTGCATGTTACTAAGCATTTCAAAGTTATGCATGCTTCTGATATTCAACAGTAAGCCAAAAAAAACCCTTTTAAAATCTAAATATTGTTGAATGAGAAAGGAATGAGTTTTTGTTTATGAAGAATTGAATAATGCAAGAGGCTTATAAAAAGGAGGAAGAAGTTTACATCAAGGGCAAGAAGGGCCAGACATACTAAAGAGGCGTGCTACTCATCACATAGCATTGTGCTGGATCTTAAAAATCCTTGCTTATTTACATTTTGTTTTTCTATTTTTAGTGCCTTACTTTGTCCTTTAAACGTTTACCTCCCACAGTCTTTATTCTGCTGAGTGGTACGCCATAGACTCACCTTTCTTTCAGACATATTTTGCTTTACTGATTCTGCACATAGGAATATAATACATAAGTAAAACAATATATGTGACAGTGTGTTGATTCTACCGCCACACCAGCACCTACCAGGATCCAGGAAATGTTTCTATCAATTGTGACTCCCAGGAATTTAATTTTGTAACCCACATTTTCAATTGGTGGATCATCAATCAGATATGTAATTTTATATTTTTTATAATCATCTAAAAATATGTTGGTGTCATCTGCTAACAGAATGAGCCTAAGAACTTGAAATACTGCAAAAATATTGTTTTTGTACACATTAAAGAGTTTTGTTCCCAACACAGATCCTTGTGAAACCCTGCATGAAATACCGTTGCTCACGTCGTCGCGACTTCCAGATCGATTCAGATTCCTGCTCTATCAGAAATCTGGACGGAGATTTTTTTATCTTGAACAAGTATCTCGGACCATTGGCGTAAGGTATGTGTCGCACACAATTGTTTACCGTCGCGCTGCTGCCGATCGCCGGTGAAGGAGCAACCCCTCCCCCGGCTGCTAAGACGCTGCTTGGCATCCGACTGCTCACAAGTAAGTATGGGTTGTTGTAAAGGTTGCTCCCGCTTCCGTAGGCGGGTAGCCCTTCTAGAGGGACGTGTCCGTGAGCTAGAGCAGGTTACAAGGAAAATGTTAGGTGCCGCGGTGGTGAGCCAATCTAGACACATAATAAGTTCAGCCCCCTAGCTAGTCTCACTCTACCCCGGCCTACTGGCTCCCGCACCCTTGTTATAGGTAACTCCATCCCCTGTAACATAAAGCTTAGCGCTCCAGCCACGGTTATGTGTATTTCTGGGGCCCGAGCTCCCAACATTGAGGCTAATTTGAGGAAGCTGACATGCAAATCTAGACACCAGGACAAGGCTAGCTACACCGATGTAGTCATTCACGTCGGCTCAAATGATACTAAGATGAGGCAATCTGAGATTACAAAGAAAAATATTGCTAGGACCTGTAATTTCGCCAGAAAGATGAGTCTGCATCGAGTAATTGTCTCTGGCCCCTTGCCTGCGAGAGGCAATGATGAGAGGTTTAGCAAACTAGTCTCGCTAAACCGGTGTCTGGCAAGTTTCTGTAGTCAGCAGGTATTTAGGTATGTGGATAACTGGCCTGCTTTCTCGGGCTGACCTGACCTGCTGAGGAGAGACGGCCTTCACCCTAACTGGGAAAGTGCTCTCACTCTTTCTGAAAATATAGAGTACTGTTTAAGCCTTCCATGACAGGGTACACTAGTGTAGGACACAGGTGATTAGTGAACCTGTAACTACGGGTGTGGAGTCTGTATTGCAAGAGCTAACTAGCGCTATGCTAGATTCATGCAATTCACATAGTTTTTGTAGTTCCTTTGCCTGCACCACACACCACATGAATGAAAACTTTATTCGAACGATAAAATAAAAACAGAACAAAAACAAGAACTCAACAACAAAATAATGTTACATAATATGTTTGCAAAGAGGTAGTAAGAGGCAAATGCTTGTATTCCCAACCCCTTCATCTTCCCTATTAAATACACCAATGATATAACAACAATTGTGAGAATAATAATTGGTATATAACAATAGCAACAAGAACACAAAGTTAACCATAGTTCTAGACGCACTATTCCCAATCTCTCGTATCACTCATACCCCATTTTCTCCATCTCTGTATTCCACCAGGAATGTTTTTTTGTATTTAAATTTGAACAAGTGAATAGTTGGACATTGTTTTATCTCGTCTTGCAAATTGTTCCATAGTTTGAGTCCACACACAGACACATACTTTTCCTGGTGAATCTCACCTTTGGGACTATGAATTTACTACAGCCCCTTAAGTTATAATTTCCCTCTTTCCGAATGAATAATGACCTTATTAATGAACACAATCTTAACCTTATTGGCCTTTGTGAGACCTGGTTAAAACCAAATGAGTTTATGGTGCTCAATGAGGCTTTTCCCCCTAACTTTGTGAGTTCGCACTTGGCACGACCATGCAAAAAAGGTGGTGGCGTTGCTCTTATCTCGGAAAGTAAGTTTAAATTTACTCCTGGTACCCCTACTGTTTTTAAAATGTTTGAAGCACTTGTTATGAGGTCCATAATGTCAACACCAATTCATGTAGTTGTTGTTTATCGCCCACCTGGACCATATTCAAATTTTTGGGATACATTTTCGGAACTGTTAACGGACTTAGTAATTTATGCGGACAATGTTGTAAATATTGGTGATTTTAATGTTCACAAAAACTCCCCATCAAACTCACTTGCGATTGCTTTTAAGTCAAGTCAAGTCATTTTTATTTGTATAGCCCTTAATCACAAAGAGTCTCAAAGGGCTTCACAGGTTATTACACATAAGCAGTTTAGGTTATTCATATGCTATACAGTAGAGTAGAAGTGAGTTTTAAGCTTAGATTTAAACATTTCCACTGAGGTTGCAGATCGGATCTCAGGGGGAAGAGCATTCCACAACACCGGTGCCCGGATGGAGAACGCTCTCGAACCTGCGGAACACTTCTTGGCTCTTGGGATCACCAGAAGACCGGCGCTCTCAGAACTAAGGCTTCGGGCCGGAACATAGGGGGAAATCAGATCTGAAAGATATGAGGGCGAAAGTCCATGTATGATTTTGTATAATAATAAGAGAACCTTGAAATCACATCTTAGGCTAACAGGGAGCCAATGCAGGTTAGCCAAAATTGGGGTGATGTGATCGGACTTTTTTGTCCTATTTAAAAGCCTCGCTGCGGCATTTTGTACCAGCTGAAGACTCTTGAGTCTGGTCATCGGAAGACCGGAGAGTAGTGCATTACAGTAATCGAGACGGGAGGTAACAAACGCATGAATTCTAATCTCTGCATCCGACTGAGACAGTATAGGACGAATTTTAGCAATGTTACGAAGATGGAAGAAAGCGGTTCTAGTAATTTTCTTCACATGTGTTTGAAAGGACAGATCGAGGTCAAATGTGACACCTAAATTTTTAAGTGAGTCACTCTGTGTGATGTGACATTTGTCAATGTTCACAGCAGTTTTAGAGAATGAGTTGCGGCATTTAGATGGACCAATAACTAACATTTCGGTCTTTTCAGAGTTAAGACGCAAGAAATTGAGTGACATCCACTCTTTTATCTCAGTGAGACAGGCCTCCAAATTTGCAGAGTTAGGGAGATATAGTTGAGTGTCATCTGCGTAGCAATGGAAACTGATATTGTACTTGCTAATAATATCACCTAATGGAAGCATGTAAATGCTGAAAAGAAGGGGGCCAAGCACTGAACCCTGCGGAACACCATAGGTAACACTAAAGGGCTCAGATGTCATTTCGCCATATTTAACACAGTGCGTCCTATCTGAGAGATAGGACCTGAACCATAAGAGGACGTTTCCTGAGAGACTACTAAGTCACTGATTGATACATTTGGTTTCAATCAAATAGTTGATGTGCCCACTCATAAAGATGGGAACACTCTGGATCTCGTTCTGACCCGTGGCGCAGTAGCCTCAAATGTTACAGTGTTACCATATCCTAATGCCATCTCTGATCACTATCTTGTTAAGTGTGAGGTGCTGTTTAATGTTTACTGTGATAAGGAAAATTTAGGCTTTAGCGGTCGCAATATCCGCCCTACAACGGTATTAGCCCTAAAAGAACTATTACCTACGATAACTGAAGCCTTCCCTTCGTACACTGGCTCTGTTGACTCACTTACAAACAACTTTAATACTGCTTTGGTTAATGTTCTTGATTCTGTGGCGCCCCTAAAGCATCAATTTTGACCTAAGAAGCATATACCTTGGTTTACTGTAGAAACCAGGTCACTCAAACAAGCTTGCAGGAAACTTGAACGAAAATGGCGCACTAGAAAGCTTGCGACTGGCCTGGTGTGACAGCTCGCTGAAATATAAAGTAGCTCTTGCCCTAGCTAAAACATGTATGTATAAAAATAATCCAAAATTTTTGTTCGACACAATGGCGAAACTTACCAGATAGCAACTTAACCCAAATAGTTCTACTTATTCTGCTAATAATTTTAAGGTATTTTTTAATAAAAAGATTCAACTCATCAGGAATGAAATCTTAAATGAAGAAACGTTGTCCAGTTTCAATGATTTGTCCTTTGATATTCTTACACACATGGTCAGTAGGGCCAAACAAACTACTTGCCTGCTCGATCCGTTTCCAGCTTTACTGGTGAAAGATCTGTTTGGGATCTTAAGACCTTCAGTTTTAAACATTATTAATGTATTGCTACCCTCGGGTATTGTTTCTGCAGCCTTCAAGTCTGCCGTCATTAAACCCACGCTTAAGCGATCTAACCTTGACCCAGAAAGCCAAGGTGATTAAAGTTCAGTGTATAATCTGCCATTTTTTGCAAAATTACTAAAAAAGGCCGTTGCACTGCAGCTAAATGACTTTATGTCAGAAAATAACCTCTATGAAACTGTCCAGTCAGCATTTAGGGCAAATCACTCTACTGAGACAGCCCTGGCTAAAGTAACCAATGATCTCCTTTTAACAATAGATTCCGGTGCCTCATCAATGTTACTGCTGCTGGATCTCAGCGCTGCTTTTGATACGGTCGACCACAACATATTATTGGTTCGTCTAGAACGGATTGGTATCTCAGGAACTGTACTCTCGTAGTTTAGGTCCTACCTGTCAGACAGGTTGCAATGTGTTAACTATGGTAATCTGACCTCTAAACAATCTAATGTCCCCTGTGGTGTTCCTCAAGGCTCTGTACTTGGCCCCCTTCTTTTTAGTATTTATATGATCCCGCTTGGTGACATTATCCGCAAGTATAATATTAGTTTCCATTGCTATGCAGACGACACTCAACTGTATCTCCCACTGGAGACAACTGGACAGTTAAGGTTTAGAAATCTGGAGGCTTGCCTTGCTGAGATTCACAGATGGATGTCACTTAATTTTTTGTCGCTCAACCCAGAAAAAACTGAAATGTTGATTATTGGTCCAGCTCATTGTGATCAGGAATCAAGCCATAGTGACTCGGTCAAAAATCTGGGTGTTATATTTGTTCTTAATCTGTCGTTTCAGGTACACGTGAAAAATATAACTAGAATAGCTTTCTTCCACCTCCGTAATATTGAAAAGATTTGTTCAATGCTGTCCCAATCAGATGCAGAGGTTCTAATTCATGCGTGTATTACTTCTCGGCTCGATTACTGTAATGTATTGCTTTCTGGCCTCCCGATGTCTAGCATCAAAAGTTTGCAGCTGGTTCAGAATGCGGCAGCTAGACTCTTAACTAAGACAAAAAAGTTTGAGCATATTACTCCCGTATTGGCCAACCTGCACTGGCTCCCAGTCCACTTAAGATGTGACTTTAAGGTTCTCTTACTAACCTACAAATATTTGCATGGACTTGCGCCCTCTTATCTCTCAGATTTGATATCCCCCTATGTTCCTGCACGGAGCCTCCGCTCTGAAAATGCCGGTCTACTTGTGACTCTAAGAGCCAAGAAGTCTGCAGGCTTGGTTCGTGCATCTGTGGGACAGTTCTGAGGTAATCGGATCAAATGCAGCTACCAGCCTTTCTGTGCAGAGTTTGCATGTTCTCCCTGTGTTTGCGTGGGTGTTATCCGGGTACTCTGGTTTCCTCCCACATACCAAAAACATGCATTTCAATTAATTGGCCGATTCAAATTGTCCCTAAGTGTGCATGAGCGAGTGAGTCTTCTGTCTCTCTGTGCCTTGCAACTAGCTGGCAACCAATTCAGGGTGTTTCCAGCCCACTGCCTGAAGACAGTTGGAATGAGTTCCAGCACCTCCGCGACCCTGCTGAAGATACGCGGTGCAAATTATGGATGGATGGATGTTTAACTTCTAACATGTTAATACCAAGACAGTCAGTTAAGGTTTTAATTTTACATGTTTTGTACAATTTGGCTACCGGTACTTCTTTATTTTAATTTTAGCTTTAAATTCTCGATTTCTCAGTTCATTGATATGGGTAATGAATAATCAGTCCAAAAATAAATCACACACAAATAAATAATGCAGGTGTTTGATACTAATAAACTACATTTAAATGTTTAGGAATTATTTTCATAATATGTCTAAAATTAGTTGGGAAATAATTTCTTTGTTTACCTCAAGTGAACAAAATGAGTCTCTGCCTTCTGAAGGAACAAAGCCCAGTCTGTGCTCATACGTAAAAGCTCATACAGTAGTCCAACTTTTTTTTTAAATTAAAACTTCAACTGAAGCTCTTTTATAATTAATCGGTTAAAATTATAGTACAGTGGAACCTCGGTTCTCGACCATAATCCGTTCCATTTCTTTGTACTATCACCGAAGTTGTTTTTTCCCATTAAAAGTAATTTAAAATTGTTTTAATCCGTTCCAACACCCTAAATGTTTACCACGAAAGTAAACATGAAGCTAACCCAGGCTAATCGTACGTTCGCGTTAGGGTAATCTTCCGTACGAAAGATTACGCTAACATGAACGTGTAAAAATAAAAAAATCAGGTCGTTTACACGTCATTTAGCACCCGGGTCTCCACAACAAGTGGTGAGCAGATAAAGGATAAAGAAAAGAATTATGAGTAGGATTTCTTACATTGGCGGTTGTCTGCAGAAGCCATGCTGTATTCCTGAAAGAAGGGAAACTCCCACACCTTCTTCATATTTTGGTCGAGAACCGATTTGTTCGAACTGAGAGGCGTTCGAAAACCGAGGTTCCACTGTATTCTTCTTTCATTAATTTGATTTTCAAAAATAAATACATATTTTTTTTAAATCACACTTCCCATACTAATGAGAACATTGAGAAATGGCTAGTCTTGTGACAAATACATAAGTCATAATTGTCTAATCTTATTGGCATTTTGTTGCTATCAAGGACTGCAATTTCTGTATGTAGTTTGCCATTGTAGGAATTGATATTAAACATATTAGACACAGAGAGATAGTAGTATTGTCTTTTCTCTTATGCTGTACTCAAGCGATGGGTGCTTTACAATTGACTTTTTTTTACATAAAATCAAAGTGTTTCCCCAAAAGGCAGAGAAAAAAACCTGTCAATATTACATGTTTAAACACCGAATTGAGGTGAGTGGCTTAGTGCGAACTAATTTGTTTTTTATGAGCAGATGCATGAAAGGGAAACGTAATTGTCCCACTTTTTCCATTCTCAATCACCTGGTGGCATGTTAATGGGGGCAGCCGACCCTCCAAAGGCTCCAAATGTTTTAACATCCCTATCCAACTGCCTTGTGGACACACACACTGTGTACAAGGCCCACAGAGCCACCGTGGCCAAATATTTCTCACTCTGTTGCAGCCAAGTTAAATAACCCTCCACAAAGAATTACCGTACAATTGCATTTGTCCTGCTCCAATCCCGCCAAAGGAGAGAGTGGGAGATACGCATTTCAAATGACTCCAATAGAACCTTATACCAGGAAGTTACAGTCAACATTGACAGTTTGTTAGCAAGTTTAGCAAAGAGCAGAGTTTTCCTATCCATTTTACGGATTTATTTGTTCTAATTATCCAGGACAAAGGAGTGAAGTCCATATGTGAGTTGAAAGTTCTCCACCTCTGTTAGTCAACCATCTTGAGTCAAAGAGAAATGACATATTCCGGGCTGATGGTATCAACACTGGTTGTAAGTACAGCTGAATATGATGGTCTTTGGCATTTTCAACATCAACAGGAAGTGCTATGAAAAGAGGTGTGCCGTCATTTCCACCGATTAAATTGCGTTGGAAACATAACCAGACAGATGCAGTGGTACTTCTTTAAAAGAGCACCTCCAAACACAAGGAATATTAATCTACCTTGCTATACAGAGGAACATCCAGTTCGGTATCCATCCTAGAGGCCGGCACTAGAAAACACTCAAGACCACTGATCGCTCATGACTGCTTACCGCCAGCATTCGCTCCAGTTTGTGCATGCAAACTACTACAGGCAAACAAAATGAAAAATGTGCAGTAAAATGTCTTTATGGGTTCACGGTTCACGGATCACTTTGCCGTCAGGGTCGTTGGGGCACCACTTCCTGTGGAATGTCTTAGGCAAGTACAGCAAACCCTCTCCAGGCCAGTTTTTGTTGAAGGTCTCTCCCCCACATCTTAGAATACAATTAATGTATAGTGGGGGGTTAGACACCTATAGTATTTAGCTAATCTCTCTACACCTACGACTGCTCACCGACCCACCCCACAAACACAAGTTCGCCGACGATACCACCGTGATCGGCCTCATCTCTGAAGGGGACGAGGCGGCGTACAGGGATGAGGTGGAGTCACTGTCAACGTGGTGTTCGGAAAACCACGTCATACTAAACACCACAAAAACAAAAGAACTGATACTGGACTTCAGAGGGAATGGCAGTAATCCAGCACCACTCATCATAAAAGGAGACTGTGTAGAGAGAGTCCACTCCTTCAAATTTCTGGGTGTGCACATCTCCGACGACCTCTCCTGGTCTGCAAACACCAGAGCGGTGGTAGGGAAGGCCCAGCAGCGACTGCATTTCCTGAGAGTGCTCAGGAAAAAACAGCTAAAACAGCATCTGCAGGTGTCCTTTTACAAAGCCACAGTGGAGAGCATTCTGACGTACTGCATTACGGTGTGGTATGCTGGGTGCACAGCAGCAGACAGGAAAACGCTCCAGAGGGTCATCAAAACAGCCCAGAAAATCGTCGGTTGCTCTCTGCCCAGTCTGGAGGACATTGCCTGCTCTCGCTACCTCAGCAGAGCAGAAAACATCATCAAGGACTTTTCTCACCCGGCCACCACCTCTTCGACCTGCTGCCATCCGGCAAGCGCTACAGGTCACGCAAAACAAAAACAAACGGACTCAGAGACAGTTTCTTTCCCAGAGCCATTACCACCCTAAACACACACCGCACAAAAAACTGAAAAACACTACCTCATACGAATGTAAATGGTACTCATGTCTATGTTTCTTGCTCAATGTTGACTGCACTATGTTCACTGCTCACCTTGCACAATGTTGACTATCTTTTTTACACTATGATGACTATTTTGCACCAAATGCATATGTTGACCATTGTTTGCACTATGATGACTATTTTTGCACCAAATGCATATTGCTCAAACCCTACGCTAACAAACTGTATGTAACATCCTATATGCCGACATTTCTTGGGTAAATTTTGTGTAAATTATAACTATAACCTTATCCTCCTTGTTTTATAACCTTATCTTCTCTGTTCCTTTATCTTCTTGAGTTTTTTACCTCACTGTGAATGTGTGAAACTGCAGTGTCATGCCCAATTCCGTTGTCACAATATGTTAACCCAGTTTGTAACAATGACAATAAAGGTATATTCTATTCTATTCTATTCTAATGCTGAAGAAAGCCATAAATATGTCACAGAAACATTGTAACAACAGTGCAATGAAAAGAAGTGCAATGACATTTAGTAGCAACATTAGCCATTATCTGCATAGCTTATCCTCAGTAGGGTCGCGGGGGTGCTGGAGCCCATCCCAGCTATCTTCGGGCGTGGGCAGGGGACACCCTGAACTGGTTGCCAGCCAATCGCAGGGCACACAGGGACAGACAACTCACTCACCGAGTCACACCTAGGGACAATTTGGACCGGCTAATTAACCTGACATGCATGTTTTTGGAATGTGGGAGGAAACCGGAGTGCCCGGAGGAAACCCACGCAAGCACGGGGAGAACATGCTAACTCCTCACAGCAAGGTTTGATCTCATGACCTCAGAACTGTGCCGCACACGTGCTAACCACTGCACTGCTGTGCTTTCCTAGTACCAACATAACATGGTCTCTGCTCCAGGGGTTTTGGTAGGTACATCTGTTTTTTCAATTTGTTTGTCTTGTCCAATTTCTTTGTGCATTTCTTGATCAATTTCATTGGGTATTTCCATAACTTTATTCATTTCCTGTTCATCTTCATTGGGTATTTCTATAACTTCATTAATTTCTTGTTCATTTTCATTTTGTATTTCCATGACTTTATTAATTTCATTGTCTTTGTTATCTTTATTCACTTCATTGTCTTTGTGACATTTATTCATTTCATTATCTATGTTGTCTGACATCATTTCATTGTCTTTGTTGTCTTTGTTAACTGCCTTCCTAGCTTTCAATTTGTTAGCAAACGAATTCGTGCAGTTTCTAAAGAGGTGATTCGTTTCTCCACAGAGATTGCATTTTCTGCTATTGCTACATTCCTCAAAGGAATGTCCAATTGTTCTGCACTTTCCACAAAAAATTCGATCACATACCTCAGCCAGATGCCCATGCTCACCACATTTGGGACAGAGTTTCGGTTGCCCTTGATAGTGGATAAAGCCACGGTTTTCCCCCAGGAATATAGTCGACGGAATTTGTTTCAGTCCCTGAAAGCCCTGAGGATCTTGCCGTAGTTGGACTGGTACCCTCCAGGCACCATTCCAATAGCCTTTCTCACACCTCACCTTCATAGCCTGGCCTTTTACTGAGCAGTATCTACTCAACCAATAACAGACGTCATCAGCACTGATTATTTCACTAAACATTCTAACAACGACAATCTTGTTAGCATTATCAGTCAGCTTCTCCACTGTAAATCCTGAAAACTGGGACCTCACTCCCTCAAAGCGATTCCAAAACTCTTGATAAAGAGCTGCCGTTTCAAAACTCACATCAAAGCCTTTGCCAGAAGTCATTTTTATGACAGCATGTACCGCTTCCTTTTTAAACTTCAGAATCTTTTCAACAAACTTGTTAATAAAATCCGTCCTTGACATTCCTTCCGAAATTGCCACAACATCTTTGAGCAAGAATCTCAAGCAGTTACGTCTCCGCCCGCCGGTATAATGCCCGGCCATGGCAGGACTCGGCTGCTTTACTTCTAACTATGTTAAAATGGTTAGAATTGTAAAATTAATAATTAACAATACTCTTAAAACCGACGCCAATGACAGTATAAACGCATAGAACGAGCAGTGCTAACCTGATGCGTCCACCATCAACCGCAGCTACAAGTTAAATACTCTATGTTTTTACTTTACACAAATATTCTGATTAAAAAATATTTAGCTAAATAATACTACTTCCTGGTTTCCTGTGCTACTTTCGCTGACGGGGCTTTCGTAGTAAACAAGATGCACACTTTGTCTGGCTTGACGGTTGCATGACAAATCCATCTTCCTTGAAGTTTTAACAAGGCATCGCTGTCAGTTGTTAAAAGGGTTTGCTTGATTTTTAAGCTATATTTTTAATTAATTCGGTGGAATGCAAAGTTTATGCTCTTTATTATCGCAAACGTATTAGCTAATGTTCTCAAGGCACTGCATTGTACTGTTGTAGTTTTCACAATCTGAAGAAGGAAATTAAATCCTTAATAACACTTCCCTTGTAGTCCCGGTCTTTCTTTGGTGGTTTAACTTGGTGTCATATCAATTGCTCTACAATCAATGATTTCAAAGTAAAAGTCTATAAAATAATTCTGGCATTCATTTGTTTGTTTGTAGGTTCTTTTTGTTTTTCTTTTACATTTTCTATTATTTTTCGAGAAAAGTTCTAATTCAAATGAGCAAAAAATTTTCAGATAAAAATGCTCATTTTAAGATTTTCATCCTATTTTACCTAAGTAAAATAATTTTGTTTTCTTTCTTTTTTTTACTATGCAAGCAAAAGGGGATAAACTACTGGTTCTCGGGCAACACAACATTCTGGTGTGCTTGACCCTAAAAAAATAGAAAAAAAAAAAAATCTTGCATCATTTGATCTTTCTGAACAAGGGCTTTAGACCAAAACGTTTGGACAGTCATCGGTTTCCTTCTCAGTATCAAAATGTCAAGGGTATATTTATCCATTCACATGAAGGCTCACTCCTTTTACAAAGTATCTCCAAGGGATGTGTCCTGCAAAAGAAAAAGCAGTAGACGAGAAAAGAGAGAAAAAAAATAAAAGTAGGTCCAAAAATAGGTCACCAAATCCTCTTTTGGACATATTTTTCAAGCGATCATTTCGTCGTGAGAAGGATTAGACAACATAAACCTGTAGTTTTGTCACGTAAAGCCTTTTATCAAATGTATTTATGCTTAAAGGAGGACAAACCTAGTTTCTACCATTAAAATTGCATTGATTGTTTTTGCATTTTAACATTACTGGCCTTGCATATTCAACCAGGGCACTGCTCTGTATGGCATTCGTGAATGCATTTGCAAGTTAAATTGTCATTTGTAGGTGACTAGCTTCTAAATTGTCGAAACTCATTTCTGGTGCATTGCCTTGAAAGTCAGGCAAGTCTGACTTTTTATGGCACATGCTGCAAAACCCTGTATAACTTTGCACTCAAATAATTACACAAGAAAGCAAAAATATAAAATTTGTTAGCAGATAACAAGATGTCATCCCCTTTAGTGCCTGCCATATCATATTTTTATGCCACAAAGGGAAGACAGAAGAAGAAAGCTGTCTGTGTGCTTGTCATCTTCAAAAATTAAGGCCAGTGTATGGAATTAGGTTACCTAAGAACATCAATGATGCTGAAACGCAATAACATGGTATTTTTGTCAAAATCTCATAACACCGGTCTTAAATTCATTTAATGCTTTCAATGTGCAGAATTGAACCTGTTTCCCCCCACAAAGAAGGAGGCAGAGCGTGAAACAGACAGGATATTTACTGCTTTCATTTCGTTTTGAGACAGCAGCTTATTGCTTTTGCGTTTTGTTATTGCTGCTTTCAACTGGGGCTAATTTATTTAGATTAAACAGGCCTGTTGTTTATTTTATGATGTTTCAAAAGAGGTATGGGGGATTATATTGGTTATGGAACAAATTATTAATAACCAACACGCCCCCCCAAAATGGCAAAAAAAAAAACATAAGCAATACTGCCGAAAATGAATCAGTTTTCTTCTGAATTGGTAGCGCGTCAATAAGAATGTCAGAGTTTTGTATTTGTGGTGTCAATGGATCATATGCAAATCTGAGATTTGAGTTGTACCATCTCCAAGAAGCAGCTGAGTGCAAATGGAAGCATTTTGCCAGGGCATTGCTTGTGATTCCATCCAGCTGCAAACATTTTGGTTGTCCACTTTCTCCTGGGACGCTTTAAACATGGAGCCATCGTTCAGCTCAGGCTTACTCACACCGTCAATTACATGATTGTTTCTTGGAATTGTTTGTCTTGTTCTATATTGTTTGTGTTGGACAAAAACATATCCGGTTTTTGTCAATGCCATTTCAAAAAAAGTTTACCTTGATTGAAGTTGTAACAGTAGCGATTATCTTTATCTTTTTTTCTACTCGACTGTTTTACTGGCGATACCCCTGCAGAGATGACACCATTATCAAGGACTCATTTCACCCCGGCCCCCACTTCTTTTACTTGCTGACCTCTGGTAAGAGCTACAGGGACTAACAGGCTCAGAGACAGTCTTCCTCAGGGCTGTCACAGTCCTAACCAAGCACAGACAACTGTGAAAAGATAAAAGTTTCTTACGTATGGAAAAAGTGGTAATTATGTCTTTTATATCGACTTATTTTGGAATAATGTTGCTGCTAAATGTCATTGCAGTTTTTTCATTGCACTATTGTTTTGATACGATTACAACTTAGGCTAGTCTCCAAGCACTGCCTTATAAATATAATCAATTTATCCTGATTGAGAGACCAGGTTTGGTCTCGGCTTTTGGTGGGAACATAAATCCTTTATTTGTTTATTTTTTTGGTGGGGCCCCATTTCCTCTGTCCATGCCAAACTACATCTTTGATCCTGATATTCTCTTTACATTATTTTTTCTCCTTTGAGTATTTATTATATCTAAATGTGTTGCAAACTGTTATTAACGACAATAAAGACAATTATAAATCTAATGATTACTGAATCCTAGTGATCTGGGCAGGCATAGCAGAAAGAGTGGCACAAATGAATTGGATTATAGCAGTGCTTCTCAATAATTTTATGTCATGCGCCCCCTAGGAAGAAGTCAAATGAAGTCACATTTATTTGTATAGCCCTTAATCACAAGATGTCTTAAAGGACTGCACAACTACACCATCGCCTGATCTTAGGGGCCGGTCACACAGCCGTTTGCGGCTGAATCACGGCTAAAATTTTGCGGTTTTTTTTTGCCCGTGGTTGCCCGGGATGGAAAATGCGCATAATTGGCCAACCCGCTGTTCATCGGTGGTATGCCCGCAAAACAGATGCCGGCGACTGTTCCGCTTCCTCATCGCGTCATTTCTGCGTCATTTTCTCGTGTGGACCACGGGTATAAAAGCTCCCGAGCCGGTGTTGTGCCCAAATCCGACTCCTACGCAACACCCACACCGCCCCACCCCCTCGCGTGACTTTTTCATCCACGTTAACAAACGCATTTTGTAGAATACGATCGCACTTTATTGTTTAAATAAACGCGTTATATAGACTAGGATCTCCCAATTGTTATAATTAGCTCGCTTTATTGTTTTGATAAGCGTTTTATACAGAATACTATCGCTTTCGTTGGAAGCGCAGCAGAATGCGCGTTCACGCGAGGGGGGGAGGATTTACCGTTCGATTACATTCACAACAAAAACAAAGACGGAATGGTTTAAGTTGTAATAAATTTCCAACAAGTGCAAGACGAAGTAGTTTTGGTTATATATTCGCCATTACATTCCCTAAAAGTGAGATACAACGAGTTAAAAGTGGTCGTAGTAGCGAGAAGATGCAAATCTCGGCACCGGGCTGTAGAAAACATAACCGCACAAGACAAAGTCTCGTGAAGATCAAGATTTCAAGCTATGGCATCATTTATATTTTATTATCTTGAAAAGAAATGTCAAGAAATCAAAATGGATTGAGACGAGGTCACTACTCTGACGGGGGGTGGGGGGTGTTTGGGGCGGGGGGGGGGGGGGGGGGGGCGGTCGGGGGGTTTAAGGGTTATTGGTCTATCTTCTTTATTCATTATCCATTATCGATCGGTTCATAATACGCTACAAAGCTTAGGAGCCGGGAATCTTACTCTCGGCCAAAAGGCCAAGCTAAGGTCCTAGCATTAAAGCCTTGCTGTGACCATTGCGAATGCACCGAAAGAATTATTCGAAATGAAGAGAAACTACACTGACGGGGATCCATGTTCACCCCCTTGACGTCACGAGCACAACTGACGTGTGCTCGGCATTCGCGCTGTTTATACGCGGAGAAAGGCGTTTGACTGTAACACGCGTAACACGCTAATTTCACGTAATAACACCGCGATACAGGCGCAGAACATGCTATTACCATGCTCCACCCACGATTACCCGCTGAAATTTCCCGTCCTACCCATGTGTAAGCACGCCCTGGCCGCGGCCAGAGCACGTCGTTCCGCGTCATTTCCGCGTCATTTCCTCGTGTTGACCACGTGTGCGGCACGCGGTTTAACACGTGCTCAAACTTTTGAGCAGCTCAAAAGCTTTGAACGCGGCCAACCACGTGAAAATTTCCGACCGCGAGTAAAGCACTGCTCTATCTCGTCTATATGGCGGTCTTAAAACGTCCAACAGCGCCCAACAGCATCTGCTTCACGGCCAGAAATTTCTGGCCGTGGTTCAGCCTCAATACGCTCGTGAAAGGCTGTGTATCCGCGCTCTGAAAAATTGAGCAGCGCCAAACAGTTTCGCGCTGCCACCCGCGCGCGAATTTCCGACCTCGTGTTAAGCACCGCTGTATCTCGTCTGAATAGCGATCTCAATGCGTCCAATAGCGTCCGCCTCATAGGCAGAAATTTCTGGCTGTGATTCAGCCGCAAATGTCTGTGTGACCGGCCCCTAAGTATCAATCTCCCAGGAAGAGTCAAGAATGTGAGTGTGTGTTGATGACTCTAGCCACCTAGTTACTTCATTTTTAAAACGTAATTCAGTTAGTGTTCTTGAGATTTTGTTTAACAGATTCAATTTAAATGATTTCTTGATTCGCCACAGATGGTGGTATTCCATTTTGGGTATGGCTTGTTGAACTTAACTCAGCTTATACAAAACTGTGGTTAGTCAGCTTTACTTTGTGAATTAACAAATACTTTACCACATAGGGCCAGATAAGCCTAAATGTATTTCTACCTTAATAAATGCATGCCTGTCAACCTGTACATTTTTGCCGTACAAAGTATGTTTATTATGTATTCTAAGACTGTACGGAAAAACGCAATTTTGTCACTTATGGGTACAATTCGGTATACACAGTCTATTACGAAACGGCAAATTAATCAAGTCAAAGGAGTTTACCGCGGAACCTTTTTTTTCGTTGCAAACGAAGCGAGCGGTTTGATGCTACTGTGTGCATGCGTCTGCTGTCTGGGGATTTCCCATCATGCATCATTCAACATCAGATTTCATGTGGTAGTCAGGGTTGGGTAGGGTTACTTTAACTGGATTACTTTCAATTACTTTTGGATTACTCCATTAACAAATTTGCTAATAAAATACAAAAGAAACTAAATATGAATAAAATTACTAAATTTTGTGCAAGCTTGGGGAGTAACGGAATACATGGAACGGCAAAAATGATGTTGGCAAGCTGTTTGGATTTATTTTCATTTTGCTTCTGTCGCATTTTATGTTAGTTTTGCCGGAGATCAAAGAGATCAAAGCTAGGAGAGAAAGCTTACCACGTGCTGTGGGTCAAATTTTTATTCATATTTAGTTTATTTTGTCTTTTATTAGCATAATTGGTATTGGAGTAATCCAAAAGCAATTGAAAGTAATCCAGTTAAAGTAACCCTACCCAACCCTGGTGGTAGTTATGTAGTGGAACGAAGTCCGTCTCTTTTTAGAGAGGCGGCTCTAGAACGGCTCACTTGCATGATTTTGGAATGTGGGAGGAAACCGGAGTACCCGGAGGAAACACATGCAAGCACAGGGAGAACATGCACACTCTGCACAGGAAGGTTGGTAGCTGGATTTGAACACATGACCTCAGAACTGTGCGGCACACGCGCTAACCACCGCAACGCCGTGCTGCCCCTTGATGCATTATACAGTATACGAATTATTATATTACATAAAGTAGTTAAGTATTTGGAAGACCACTTTTTACTTTTACTTGATTAATATTCTTTTGAAGTAACAGTACTGCCGCAAGTACTTCGGCACAAAAAGGTGCACACTTCGGCGCTGGGGGACACAGTTTAGTTAAGGGACCAAGCCTAAAGTAAACCCAAAGCTGCACTTCGGTGGCAAAGTGCGCGCTTCAGCTAAAGTGCAGAAGTGCAGCTTTGGGTTCACCCTGGGCTTGGTCCCTAAAACTTAAGTTAATTAGATCCCCATGCTGGTTCGAGCTTCTATACCTGCAGGCCAGGTTGGGTCGGGATGGATTTGTTACGCCCGATCTGTTAGGCCTGGTTTGATTGAACACGGTCCACAGAAAGGCCAAAATAATGTCAAGATGGTATGAGACAAAGCACAAAACAATGCCATTAATATTGTCTTCAACATATTATAAGGCTGAGGAAATAACTATTATTTTAAAAGGGTGGTGCCATTACTTTGTCACACTGCAAATACACAGCTGGCTTCACTACTATGTTAAAATTCATCCATAAGGTTACAGATGTGTCATTGGGTTAATCGTGTTCTACTTTAATTGACTTACTTATGCTTTTTTTAGTAAGGCCTCAGCGTTCATCTTGCCCACTAAAACAACACCAGCTGACACCCTCCGGCAGAAAAGGACAGTGCATGGTGTCACAGACTTTTCTATTTCTTTCACCAGGAATAGAAGCTGTGGCAGCTCCTCTGACCGTCCGGGTTCTGTCGCTGTAATTGGGGCTCGCGTCTGTGGTGAGACTGTCGGACTTTAATTGGACAGCAGCCAAGAACTTGTGCGGATGTTTATGTGTGTCTTTTCCCAACCGATCTCAATTACAACCCTTGGCCCTTCGCCGTCACAACTCAAACAAAACAACTCCCATTTAGGTCTCGAAGCTGTTTTTGTGTGCGAGATTTGGAACAAGCATGGTAACTAATGAAATGCAGTCATCTGTATTGCCCAACACATGTTGAGACATTTTGGTTTTGGGTTGAGCATAATCCATCTATGAGGATCGAGCCTCATTGATTTATGTTGGTGGTAGATAGACGCACGTCAAGTACTTATTTACAAAACTTAGACCAAAACAAACAGGTGGGCACAAAGCAACTAACACAATGTCCAGGCAGTAAATTAGAAAACAAATACCAAATTTGAAAACGTTCAAACTAAAAGCAACCACTGAAAATTTAAATGGAAAATGCGGGAATTAAATTAACAAAAAAAATCAGAAACAAATGAATATAACGTGGAAACGAAATGACACAGCCCTTTGACGGTCAGGTCATTCTGTTTTGGGGTTTCCATGTAGGGGAGGCAGGAAAAGGAGGCAGAGGTTTTAAAAACAAGGACGGTATCTCTTTACAAAACTAAGATCAGAGTACCAAACAAACATAATTGCACAGAGCAACAAACAAAGTTCAAACAAAAAAAAAATCACCCTAAACTTGAAAGGGAAAATGCGAGGATAAGAGTACAAAGAAACAACAAATAAATATGACGTGGAAACGAAATGACACAGAGGATGACAGAAACACTCAAAATAACTCGACAAGGTTTGCTGAACCAAAATGTCCTTTTAAAGGCTTTGTGTTGATTGGACACACCTGTGCCTAGTTCAAACCCAGGTTGAGGCCCTCTTGTGGTAGGAGGAGGTAGGAGACCCTAACAGATTACCCCCGATTCCAAAGTTTTTTTGCCCTTACTTTTACTCTATTTCTGCCTAAATTAGATTTGGGACCCTGTGGTCACAGTGCTTTTTCTTACTGTCACCTGTCTGTGAGTATTCCACTACATTTTTGCACTCCACATTAAACATAACTGGAAAAAATGAAACATTTGTATCTTATTTTTCCATATTCCAAAGTTTTGATAGTGTATCCGGTCATAAAGCGCTTAAGTCCAGTGCTAGTGGGTGCTTTTCTTGGGAAAGGTTACATTTTTCATTATCAACGAAATCCAACTTCCTATTAAGAATCCACCCAAAAACCTTTAGTTTAGAAGACAATGTATTGTCAATGCGTCAAAGACACAGTGTATCCTTTTACTGCCCTTAATTAATAGAGTGAATGGCTTAACAACAATAACAACAATAGTGTTCGCACTGCAATAATTATTATACGTTAGATGTGAAAATAACCACTCACTCTAGTGTAACACCTTTAGAGTATGCACTTGTGTTGTACAGTTTTGATCTGCACACAACTTACCTATTGTGCTTTTTCCCTTGGGGTAAAAGAATCGCCTGACAATGTTTGGCCAGCAAATATTTGAGGATATAATGTATGGATATGAATAAAAATGTGCCCCCCTTGCAAATGTTTAGAAGCTTGGGAATAACGATATGTAGAGTTTGAGTGGTACTGTATAGCCTTGTGTCAACGACACGATAAAAAGGGGCCTTGGCTTGGAAATATCAACAAATTTAACAGCTATTAAGCACTCTAAGTGGCACATTGCAAACATCGCCAATGTCAGTTGGGATCAGTTCCAGATCCCAACAACCCGAGGCCAGACTGTGATTGTGGGCAAGCATTTTTCATGATTGCCCACCAACGAGGCTTCTTAATCCTTTTTTTTTTGTAATTCTGTGCTTTTTGCTTTTTTGCCCTCTGCATTTAAAAATGTTATTTTATTTAAAGCCTCAATTTTCCCATTTTTGTACTCGTTTGACATTTTCATCGATAAAGGGTGGCGCTAACATACAGGAAATGTAAGAGACAACTTATTCCGGGGCATTAAATATGACACACTGTCCCTTTTATATTTTTAGAGAATATTTTACATGAAAATTGTGGCCCGACCTTACCCAGATTCTCCGCCCCTCCTAATGAAATTGAGTTTGAGACACCTGGTTAACATAATTCTCAACATGCTTTACTAATTTAAAAGTCTCATCTCATCTCTCATCTCATTAGCTGCACCGCTTATCCTCAGTAGGGTCGCGGGGGTGCTGGAGCCCATCCCAGCAATCATCGGGCAGTGGGCAGGGGACACCCTGAACTGGTTGCCAGCCAGTCGCAGGGCACACAGGGACAGACAACTTGCTCGCTCATTCACACCTAGGGACAATTTGGACCGGCTTATCCACCTGAAATGCATGTCTTTGGAATGTGGGAGGAAATCGGAGTGCCCGGAGGAAACCCACGCAAGCACGGGGAGAACTTACAAACTCCGCACAGGAAGTCCGGTAGCTGGATTTGAACCCACTCAGGAGGTTCCCAAGACCTTAGAACTGTGCCGCACACGCGCTAACCACTGCGCCGCAGTGCTGCCCCCTAATTTAAGTTTTTAAAAAAAATTATTTTTACAATCACCAGTTTCACTTTTCACACAAGTTGAACTAATTATATATTTAAATATCATTTTTTGCAGTATTAGGTGGTAACTACAACAAATTATGGCTTCACCTGCGTTTGTGCTGATACTTTCAATGTTGCTTGGTGAAATATGGATTTTGCTCTACTGTCTGATCTTCATGCAAATTTAGGGCTGTTATGATCATTTCAAACTTTGCAATTTCTACAGCTATTGGCTCTCCCTTAAATTAAATATCAATTTTGAGCTTCTGGGCCTGCTCTCCCATCTGCAATTGAACTCCATCCAGTCTCTACTAAGCTAATGTGTTTGTTTGGATAGATGCGATGGTTTTCCTGGCTTGTGTACCTTTTTCACACTAGGCAAAGTCATTTTCGTTTTAAAAAACTAGAAGCCCAGAGTTCGGGTCCTGAACCTCGATGACTAGAAACGTTAATAACTGAGTAAGGACAATTACAATCATCAAGCACAGTCTGAGCGATTGTTTATTCTTTTGCACTTTTTCTGCACTAACAATAAAAGTTATGAGTCTGGCACTGAAAAGTCCAGTATTGAAATTGAGCAAAAAGTAGTCTTGGTGTTCACAGCATATGTCATCCCTACATTTCAGGTGATTGTATATAATACTTGAAAAGCATGTAATTTATTCAAAAGGATCCTTGAGTGTTTTAATAGTTCTTTCTTGTTATGTATTACCATTGAAATAAACATAGTCAGTTTTCAAGTGTTCTTAGTGAGGATTGTTTTGTTTTATTTTGCGGCCCACAATCTTTCACCAAAAGCGAAGGTCCTTGCTTGACTTATAATCAGCGTGCATGCACACTCTTCTTAGCATCTTAATTTGCTCCCTAGAATGTTGATTGGCAAAAAAAGACTTATGCTTCAGTGGTATGCTGACACTTGTACTTGCACAGTCTTTTATCATTTTGATTTACAGTGTTTGAGTCATCACTCGTTAGTCAAACAACCACAATGATTTGGTATGAAAATCCTAGTTACATGCTATACCCATACCTTTTACTGGCTTTACTGGGAATTAAACTCAATCTCACATGTGGAGCAGAGCAATTGGTGATATGGACTGATTTGAAGTCCGAATTGCCTTCAATCAAAGAACTACTTCAAAACCTCTAATACAGTTTAAAACTTAGTTCACTGCTGTCACCCTAATCCTCAAACTCCATAATCTTTGTATTTTTTACTGACTTAACTAAGGATGGGACCCACCTTTTGTGAGTAGGGCAAGAAATTGAGTCACCAGTATTGTAAGATGAAGAGACATTTCAATTACTCTAATTGATGGACTAATTGAAAACCCTAAACGTGAGTCAAAACCCCAGCTGAGGGCTGAAACCCTAGCCCTAGGCCCAAAAAGAACCCCATTCCTACATCCAACCCAAACCGCAACCCTAGGTCCAACCAATACGCTATGTCAGCTCCAACTAAAACCTTCAACACTACCCGATTCCAAACCAAACCCCAAGCTCAGCCAAAATCCTAACCACAGCTGTAACTCCATTCTTAAAACCCTAACCCTCCAACACCCTAACCCCAGAATGTTTTTCTTTACTTGAGGATCAAACCCACTACCCACTGCGCGTATGGCAAACGTCTTACTAATTGGGCTTTTGGCAATATTGAATGCTAAAAAGTTTGAACCATAACACTAGGAGCAACCGAAACCCTATCCATAGATCTAACCCAAACACAAACCTGTGTTCCAACCAAAATTCTAAACCAAGCCCAACCCACATCTCTAAAACGTTAAAATTCCAGTTTATGCCTGAAACACTCAATTGCAACCATCTAAACCTTAATGGGCTGAGTGGTAATCAAACCCACAACAATGTGTTGGGCAAGTATCGTACCGTTTGAGCTGCCCGTGATATGGAATAACCAGAAGTCAGAATTGGTTGGAATTGACTGGTGGATTCAAAACCCTAACCTTTAAAGGCCTTCTACATTATTGTGGCACCGAACCAACTCTCCTGGCTTCCTTTCATCGCTAAGTAATTCAGCATGGCCGACTATTGAAGATGCAGATCGGTTATCTGCTGTGCACATAAACGGAATAAAATTCTCCACTGTCCCCTGCCTATGCCTGCCAAGTCATAATGGCGTTATATTGCCCACAAACAAACAAATAAAAAACAGGGGTCATAAACACATGATCTCCAACCAGTGCTTCGTGGCGGTCATAGATATTCCTTTATTTCACAGAATATGGCTTTGTTTTCCAAAACAAGTGAAAAAACACTTTATGCTGCGGTACATTATGTCATATATATATATGTGTATATATATATATATATATATATATATATATATATATATATATATATCTCATCTCATTAGCTGTACCGCTTATCCTCATTAGGGTCGCGGGGGGGGCTGGAGCCCATCCCAGCCATCTCCAGGCAGTGGGCAGGGGACACCCTGAACTGGTTGCCAACCAATCGCAGGGCACACAGGATCAGACAACTCATTCGCTCATTCACACCTAGGGACAATTTGGACCGGGCAATTCACCTGAAATGCATGTTTTTGGAACGTGGGAGAAAACCGGAGTGCCCGGAGGAAACCCACGCAAGCACGTGGAGAACATACAAACTCCGCACAGGAAGTCTGGAGCTGGATTTGAAGACACACAGGAGGTTCCCAAGACCTTAGAACTGTGCCGCTATACACACACACATATATATATATATATATATATATATATACATAAAGAATGAACATCACAAAATAAACAGTATAAAACATAAAATGTACGCACTTAAAATATCCCACCCCAAACAAAGTAAACAACAACAAAAATAAATTCTGCTCACTATTAAAATGTAAACATTGCTCACTGAAAATAATCCACATACTTTTAAGGCTGTAAACGTGACATGTCTGCAATTAGTGTAATATAAAATTTGCCATATGCTACTGCAGCATGTTCATCAGTGCATGAAATGTATTCAAGTTTTAATTCAAACCCACCGTTCCTGCTCGCTTATTAACACTACTGCTGCAACTATTTATTACTCTCATTATAACATTTCACTTATTAACTTGCATAAATAAAAAGTGTCACCTCTAATTGATAATGTAGTTTTGGGGTTTAACACAATTAGACATTTTTAGCTCGAGTCACAGTATTGGTTATTTCTTTGTGCCTTTGTTGACTCTTTTCTTACGGCGTGAAGGTCGCAAATGTCGCTTTGAAGGAGGTTTGTTTACCTCTCAGTCTACATGTAGATGCGCCTTCTTCGTCTTTTACTTGTACTTCTTTTTGACATGCCGTGTATTGTAATTAGTGATAATTTTTAAGGTACTGGTAAAAATTACGTGTTTCCTCTGGACCTGGCGACTATGCAAAAGCATATTCCGCAAAGGGCGATTTCTTCTGTTCCACGTCCGCTTCGTCGAAACCAAAATAGGTCCAAACAAGTGATGTACCGTCCTTCTTCGGTGTAAGCTTTGTTTCCTTCTCGTTTGTTGACTCTGGGACTATGTTTACATAGTCCGCCATGACACACAATGAGCTCACCAGTGGGTGTGGCATAGTGTGGTGCCTGCAAACTTTTATTGGCTTGTGCTATTATTAAAACCGCTCGGCGCTTTTAAAACTCGAACAGTAATTGTGGTTGGCCAAAACTCCATCACTCACTACAAATTCTTGAAAAAAAACGCTGTGCTTTGCGGTTTTACAACCGCACTACGTTCAGACGTCTGATTTAGGACTAATATTGCATGTGTATTTATCAGTACATGATTAGTCAGATCTTGAGTAAATCACGAATATATTTGTTCTGGAGACAAATTGCTCCCCATAAAGGTGTTTGGTGAAAAGGTCAGTTATACGTGGAATTCATTCTTTGTGCCGGGAAGTTCTTCCCATTACAAATTACCGCAAGGAAACACTATCTTGATTTTTTTGCATGGCCCATAATGAATGTCCATATTTGCATACAGTACCAAATCCTTGAACTAATGGACATTTTATAGTGCCCTATGCACCTGTCCTCTTTGGGGCAACCAATAGGGGGCAATGTCGCTTCGTAGGACAATACCATACAAATTAATGCCAGCTGCCGTTTATCACGAAGGAAGAAGAAATGCAATGAAAAAGTGAAGTAATTAGATACTAGTGTCAGTATAAGAAAGTTTGATCATATCACCCTAATTTTTGCTAACCTTCATTTTCTCCCTGTCATCTTAAAATGTGATATTATGGTTCTCCTGGTATTATACAAAATCATGCACGGGCTTGCTGCCTAATATCTTTCAGATTCAATTTCCCCCTATGTTCCTGTCCGGAGCCTTTTGCTCTGAAAATGCTGGTCTACTAGTGATCCCAGGAGCCAAGAAAAGAGCCGCAGGTTCAAGAGCGATCTCCATCCGGGCCCCGATGTTGTGGAATGCCCTTTCCCCTGAGATTTGATCTGCAACCTCAGTTTGAATCTAAGCTTAAAACACACCTATATCTGATAGCTTATCAATGACCTATGTTTCCTGTGGATGATGTCTGTGTATTGTTTGGTAATGCTACATCTATTGCAACCTCATCTCATCTCATTAACTGCACCGCTTATCCTCAGTAGGGTCGCGGGGGCGTCAGAGCCCATCCCAGCTATCTTCGGGCAGTGGGCAGGGGACACCCTGAACTGGTTGCCAGCCAATCGCAGGGCACACAGGGACAGACAACTTGCTCGCTCATTCACACCTAGGGACAATTTGGACCGGCTTATCCACCTGAAATGCATGTCTTTGGAATGTGGGAGGAAACCGGAGTACCCGGAGGAAACCCACGCAAGCACGGGGAGAACATACAGACTCCGCACAGTAAGTCCGGATTTGAACCCACGCAGGAGGTTCCCAAGACCTTAGAACTGTGCCGCACACGCGCTGACCACTGCGCCGCCGTGCTGCCCTCTATTGCAACCTGATCAACCTTTTTATTTGTTTCGATTTTTTCATTTTATAATATATTTTAGTTATTTTATAATTAATTTGTATTTTTATTGTTGTTGTTGTTTCCATTGCAGCCTGTCATTCTGAAAGAGGAATTACCCCATGTGCGGTTCCTTCTCAAGGTTTCTTCATTTTCCTCATGCCGAGGTTTTTGAGTTTTCCCTTGCCCTCATGTAGGTTTTAGATTAGCTGGTGTAATAATAGACTGTAGTCTGCAATAGTCTGTGTTCTGTGCAGCCCGTTTGAGACTCCTTGTGATTAAAGGCTATACAAAAAAACATGACCTGACTTGACTATAATTTTGAAGCAGACTTGATGAGAAACATACCAAGAACCGAGGCATTTAAAAGCACTTACTCATACTCAAAAATTAAGTATTTTTCAAGCCTTTAATAACATAATCATTTTTAAGGATTTCAAGCAAACGTACGAACCCTGTTTTTGGGGAAGAAAAACTAGATTTTAGGGTATGTAGACTTTCCATTCCATGTATAAATTGTTACTTACCATTGTTTTAAATGGCATTCGAAACACCTTTTAAATCAATCAAATGATTGACATACCTGTAGAAGGATGTTAAGAACGTTGAACTTTGAATGCGGCAGAACGACACAAAGTTCAAATGTCCGCAAACCATTCACGGAACGCTATAATGTTTGACTCGCAGTCATAATGATCAGTCTCACCGTGAACTCAGCACAACAGCTCATGGCAAGTGACAGCTTAATATGCTCCGAGTTCCAACCATCAGACGGTGAACTTGCTCTTTTCATCATTGACAAGGTGACTAACGGTATGATATAAAATGCACAGTGATCAAGCTGAAAACCTCAATCTCGTGCAAAATAGAAAAAGCTAAACTATTGGAGAAAATGTGGAGCAATCACAACCCACTAATGCTCACAGAACCGTGGGATTTACATCAGAACTCGTACAGCAGTTTCTTGTATCCTGAAATGATGAGGGGTGGAGCAAAATGCATTGAGCAGTTCAGTTCTGGTTGGGTGGCTTAGGCGTTTTCGGATCAACCGTCTCGTCCTCCCACGCAAGGTTTTTTTAAGTGCTAGTCGGAGCATCATGTTCCTGAAAAACAGCGAGACTTTCTCACTTGAATCAGCATCAAAATCTACTTCAAAGTATGTCTTCATATTTCGCTTCCATCTGGGTGAAATGGAAACCTTGCCTTAAACTTAATTGGGGATTTCAAACCTTCCTGGTTATTGCACATAGGCGCTCACTGTTTCTTCAGCTATTTTATTTTGTGTTTTACTTTTGCTTTGGAATGCGTTTGCAGAAACTAGAAACTCTGCTCGATTTCTAATTGAATAATCTTTATTGTCATTGATATCAAAGTATTGCGCATTGTGTTCTGCCGAAAACAGCACAGAGAAAATGCTTTAAAGGGGACTGGTCGTGTGTGTGTGTGTGTTGGTGCGACTGTAATGGGCTAGTGTGTGCTGTCAGTCAAACAGCCGCACATGTCAAAGTGTCCACCCAAAACAAACTGCGAAGCATGGCTACAGCTACAGCTAATATTTCAGCGGCTCCTTACATTGAAAAATAAATTTAACAATTAAATCAGACTCAGCGGAAAGTCAGAAGAGCTAAAATAAATGGTGACCACCTACGAGCTCCGTAGATTGTCATTGGATCCGGATAGAGACCGAGGCTGCGTCGGAAAGAAGGTCATGGCGGCGCTGTAGGTCCGGCCTACGTCGGCTAAGCTATATAACAACTCTCAAAAGGTACCGCTGCCCGAGCCTGTATCTCACAAATGTCAGATCCTTTACCCATGAAACGGATGACCTAGAGGTATAACTCATGGGAAACTGCTACATTTGAGACAGTTGTATTTTCACAGAGACTTGAGTTTACCGAGGATGCTTGATCTTAGCCTGCAGCTAACTAGCCAAATGTTTTTTTTCAAACAAACAGTGCTGCTAAAAAATATTTGTCCACTAGATGTCGCTGTAATGTGTACATGCAATTGACAAATAGTCCAAGGAAGACAACTAACCATAGAGTCTGAAAGTGAGCATAAAGCTTCTTTTCATTTTACCCGGCCTTTCTCAAAGAAAAATAAAAAAAAAGGAATATTTTGAAAATGATTAAAATAGGGAATAAGAAATAAGAAAAAGAGGAAAAAGAGGAAAACGGGAATAAAGAGAAATTTAGCAGAAAAGAAAGCAAAAAAGAAAATAGAGACAAAAAGAAAAAAAAAGAAGGAAAATATAGGAATTAAAGAGAAAAACAGGAAAAAAACTCTTTTTACATTATTTTCTTTTTATTTTAATTTACATACTGTATGTCTTTTCCTTTTACTGTTTTACTGTTTGACTTATTTATATATAATATATATATATATATATATATATATATATATATATATATATATATATATATTTTTTTTTTTTTTTTGTCCTTTTTCATTTTCTTCTTTTATTTTTTCATTTTCTATTTCTCTTAATTTCAAAAGTAATAGATGTGTTGTGGTCGATTTGAGTACTGCATCTACAAAGTAAAGCGACATATTGGAAAAGAATACACACTGTCCCCTTAAACTTTTATATAACAACAGTGGCCTCAAACTGCCATCCTGGGGGTCGTGATTCGCCCCCGGGCCATGAGTTTCACACCCACACTAAAAGTAAAATTTAATTTGATGTAAGGATGGTCATCTGAAATTATTTTCAACGTTATAGTCTAATACAGTAGAACAGCAAGTTCTAAATTTACAGTTCATGTACAGAAATTTTAAGTACAACACTTTGTACAGTACTATTATTTGGTGGACAATACCTCTAGCCTCTAAATATAGTATGTTTTCTGGTTTAAGTTTATATATAGTATTTGATAAATAAATTGATATACTGTATGTTTCTATTTTGCGGGTTTTGACCTGTTCGAGTCCTTTTTGTAAAGCGACCCCCGAAAAAAACAGGGAATTGCATTAAACATATCACAACACGTTTGCAATGGAACTTTTTAATGGCTACTCTACTAATCGTATCCATGAAATGCAGACACTACTGAACCGCTACATGTAAAACCTGTCTTTTGTAACTAAATCCAAGTTTAACAAGACTATATGAAGAGAGAAAATGAACAATGATGGTAATAATTTAAATGTAATTTAATTTAAAGTAAATGTATCGACCCAGCCCAAAATTCAGAGGGAGTCAGCTCGGGCTTGGGCGCGGGCTTAAGATCTTACATCTAGGCTAGAAGTGGCGGACAAAACATTTTTCCCGCCAGCAAAAGGTTTGCTTACTTCGGATGTGTCAGGCCTAGCTCTATTAAATCAACACAACAGTATAATTTCCTTCTTTAACAGCTGTTTGTGCGATCACTTTGGTAGATTACCCCTTGACCTTAGTCATAGTTTGTGAAACCTGTGACGTTCAGACGCCAAATCAGAACCTGAACGGCCAAACCAACAACTGTCTTAAAGACTGATTTTACAGGCTACGATCTTCAAAATTTGTTGTAAATTCCTCAGGGTAGATTTCTGAACCTAGCGATCACTAAAGGCTGAAATGTGATTGATTGAATGCCTAAACAAAAGAGGTGCACATTTAGAAGCAGCACAACCAGGATTGAAAAATGAAAGGAAACTGACGGATGATTTAAAATTATTTAAAAAGTATTGATGGACAAAATATAATTAATCAACATCACATCATTCAGATATTTTTAGGCTGGCAGAGAAGGTCTTGTAGGCCCTCACGTCCCACCACTGGTTTATATGGTATAAAACAAAGAAGTGAAGTTCAGCTTAAGAATGAAAACCCGTTTTATTTGCCAGTGACTCTATTTTGGATCGCTGGATGTGTATACTATTGAGTTTGTATGGAGTGAAATATTTTTGCTGAATACGCGAATCGGGTTTCATGGTTGTACAAAACGTATATGTTCAAATTTCGTCAGGTTGTTCCCTTGGTTTCTCTTTAATGTTTTCGAATTTTACACTTGGGAGTGCCACAGAGGAGCCTGAGGTGGAGTTGAAGGTCTTGGAATGTTTTTAGATAGGGGGTTCTAACCTTCCATTTTAAAGACCAATAACATAAAGTGTAACTAAGGAAGGAATTCCAAATGGCTTTGTATCGTAAAAGGGAAAGCCTTGTACAATGGGCAAGGGCGTACCAGTTCCAAAAATCCAGTTCAAAATTGAGTTTAACCTGTGTGTAGCTAAAATTTATTGACATGATTTAAAAGTAACACCCACTCTCCACAAAATAGAGCCATAAGTGCTGAAGTACTATGAATCAAACATTGTAATAAAACTCAACTAGCGTGGAAAACGGGAATTCACAGGATCATATCTTGAGCACAGCAGCTGCTCTTAAAGATCCACATGAGACTCGTGTGCGTTTGGTTTCATTAAAATCTATCTTGGAGCACCTAAGGAAAGCGGGCCTATTAAACCAATTTCCTTCTGAACATGGAGTGTAAGTTATATGTTCCATGCATTTGATTAAAATGCATCATAAAGTCTGTATTCTTGGATAGTGCACCGCTAAGACGGAGAGGAAATAGACGTGAATACTGACTACATTTAGATGCGGGTAACAGTCCGATCGAAATCGGTATTCCGTTTATGTTAAGCGTGCGCAGAAATCCGATTAGGGTCTTAGTATGACCGTGAGGAGTCAGATCGAAGTGATTGGTTTTGTCCTTTTACTTTACGATTAGTCGAGCATGTATACTGGTTCAAGTCATCTGATTAATTATGCGCATTACTGCGCATGCAGTTTCTATTCATGCCCCAAAATCTAGTACAGACGCTGCCCTTACCTACGAACGAGATACGTTCCGGATGTTCGTTCGTAAGTTGAATTTGTTCGTAAATTGCTTTAGTGCTATACTTTGTATGTTGACGTATGTTTAAGGCTTGTATACGTATTGTTTTGTACAAAAAAATAAACATTTCATAAAATAATATGCTCTATAAAGATTAATAAAGTTCAGTTCCAACTTCTTTTCAAACAAAACGGCTCTCCTCTTCTTTACACTTTATACCAACCATATTGAATGGATGCATGAGATTTTAAACAATTAAAACGTCAAAATTCTTAGCGCGCTAGAGATACAGTGCAATGTGTTTACACACGAACGAGGAAGTAGAGGCCGGATTTCTTCTTCGGAGGTGGATTCTGGGTGACCTCTCAAGGCACCACGTGGTGGAAAGAAGCAATACAGTCCTGTCCTCTACTCGAATAAATGTGCACACAATGCAAAATCTAACCTACAGCAAACTCCGGATATTTTTCGACATTTCAATTTTTTTTTCATATTTACCGTTTCTCGTAACTCGAATTTTCCTAAGTAAAGGAGCGTCTGTTGTAGAGAGATAAATGATACACGCTAACTCCCTCTTTGACCCTTAACAAGCTTCGTCTGTCTTGGTTGATTTAATATTATTTTCATCACTCACAGCAAAAATACAGCAGTTCTATCCCTCCATGTATAGTGTAGGTCAATGCTTCTGCCAAGATATTTGCGAGCACAACTTTAAACAGACGGAAAGCACCAACGGACTAAACTTTTGGAGCAAAAATCACGATAATTTGTTTATTTTAGTGAGTGGCATGAATTAAATCCTCCTTTTATTTTTTCAAAAAGTCAAAATGACCAGACCATACTTTTTTTTTTTTACCCAGTCTTTTACAAGGTTTTAGCTTTTGGGGGTACCCGTAGCAGCAAGATAGCGGAAAGTCATGTCGGCACCCTCTAGGGGAAACTTTTATGGCTTTTTCTATTTAATTGTAAGAGAGCAAAACAATAAGAAGTGCCAGCTACAATGTAAACTATGAATGCAGGGTTTATGGGTCATTTACATGAGCACACACACACAAAAGCATGTCATTCACTGGACAAAACCACTCAGACATTGCCAAAGTCTTCCGCTTCAATGTTTAGTCAGCTCATGTCACAATATCTTGGATATAGTTGAGCTTTTTGTCTCCCCTTCTCTTCCTTTTAAGGAAAAATTAAAGCCGGAGAAACCCAAAAGGACGGCAGAACACAGTTAAGGCTTGATGATGGCTGCAATAAATCAGGTTTTCACCAGACTTTTTGGAACGGAAAAAAATGCACCCAACTCTAGACAATAAAGTCGGATGAGAGCTACCCAATAATATAGGTCATCTGACATCGCTACGGTAACAAAAGAGACCCTGGTATTCGCGATAAACCACCATACACTACTGTCGACTGGACTTCAAGGGTACGTTGACATATATTGCTGCCGCAATGCACTAAAAATATCTACTGCATATAAAGTGCATACAGAAACCTCAAAGGCTCTCTTGGTATTTGTCAAGAGCTTTAAGGCTCCAATTGAATCGAAAGAGTGTGTAAGAGATGAGAAAATCACTATCATGCATCTTTCGTTTGGAAATTCCTAGATACACTTGCCAAAGCTTAGCATATTTTCCTGAGCATTAAATCACCCTCAAGCTCAACTATTGCAAACACCTCCCATACTCCAGCTTGTCGGAGAGATCTCAAGACTTCAACAGATCAGTTTGAATAAACAATGAGGCCATTTACATAATACACAGGAAAGTCCAATGACAAAAATGGTGGGGCCTAATTGTGCATGCATGATAGCTGATATGACAAAGCCATTTGTGCAGGGGTCTCCAACGTGGTGCTTCTTGGCACCAGGTAGCTGTTTAAGACCACCTATATTGTCAGAAAACTGTTTCTGAAAATATATCATCGGTATTTGTTATTTTCTCGGGAAATAGATTTCCAACTGGCATGATGTTTCATGGTTAACTGAGCTTATTTTAACCTATAATAGTTACAACCTGGTGATAAAAGGTTATTTTAGAATACTTAGGAAACTGGTAGCACTTCACGCTAACCAGGAAAAAAAAAGTAGCTCTGAACTTAAGAAATATGTGCGACCTGTGCAATTGACTGTAACTAAAGTCCATATGAAACAACTTATGATAGTAAAATAAATTCAAATACTAAAATTGGATTTTAGAAAATTTTATGGAAGGCTCTCCTCATTTCATTTTGTCTTTCAGAAGTCTATCTATCTATCTATCTATCTATCTATCTATCTATCTATCTATCTATCTATCTATCTATCTATCTATCTATCTATCTATCTATCTATCTATCTATCTATCTATCTATCTATCTATCTATCTATCTATCTATCTATCTATCTATCTATCTATCTATCTATCTATCTATCTATCTATCTATCTATCTATCTATCTATCTATCTATCTATCTATCTATCTATCTATCTATCTATCTATCTATCTATCAACGTCTATCTATCTATCTATCTATCTATCTATCTATCTATCTATCTATCTATCTATCTATCTATCTATCTATCTATCTATCTATCTATCTATCTATCTATCTATCTATCTATCTATCTATCTATCTATCTATCTATCTATCTATCTATCTATCTATCTATCTATCTATCTATCTATCTATCTATCTATCTATCTATCAACAATGGTTGCCTTCAGCTTTCAATATGCAGAATCTTTACATTTGAGGGGAAAAAAACAATGCTCTGTATTGCAATAATGTTTGATGGAAAAAAGAAAAAGTATAATTCTGATCAATTCTGATGAGTTGTTTCCTTTAAATTGTGATTTGCTAAGAAACTCATAACAACTAATATAAGCTCTATTTTTGCACATCCTCTGCACTGTTTTCACACAAACTTTCCTCTTAATTAATTATACAGTCTTATCTTATTGTTTTTCAAGTATCCATCAAAATGTAACTGCTTGTTGTAACACATATGTCACCCACCTCGATCATATGACGGCTGGAATTGCAAAAAATGTTTTTCGGCAGGGTTGTTTTTTTCAAAGGTGTTTTCATTACCAATTTGCGTTTTCCCAACAATGCGATATTTTTCCTTGCAATCTTATTATAACTGCAGTCTTTAAATACTGTGTTTTAACCGTGTTTTACTATTCATCCTGACAGTCTTTTATCTTATTTTATATTTAAAGTATTTATTATGCATTTACCCTGGAGATCCATATGTTATCTCTTTTCATACAATGATACACTATGTTGATATCAATGACAATAAGGACAATTCAATTAAACTCTCATTCTCTGAAATGGAAACACCAAGCTTTCTAAAAAACGTTTTCTTAGGTCAAATGTTTTCAAAATTAAATGAAATACTTGAGGTGCAAGCAGTTCAAAGATTGATAAGGACATTGTATTCCCAGAGACATTCCTCTAATCATTACCATCGCCTCAAGCAAAATTTGAAGCCTACTTTTTGGATTGAGTCGACCTGATTGAAAGGCTGCCCATGCCTTTGTCTCGGCTGCAGTCGATCCTTTTTCCTGATTTTGACAGAAGCTTTACGGAGGAGCGCATACCTGTCTAGTAAATATCGTTCAGCCCAGAGCGGATATGCATCTAAAGGCCAGCGCGCCGAGCCGGGAGTTTTCAATCAATATGATCTGACCTTAATTTATAAAGAGTAAATAATGAAGAGGACATCCTGTATTAAAAAATAATGTTGATATCACTCAGAAGAGGCAAAACAAGGGGTGGCTTTGGCAAGTTCAGGTGTGGGGCCATTAGTTCCTGGTGTGGCTTTGAAATGCCTGGTAGGATTTTATGTTTGAGCTCCCCTGGGGAAGTTCAATAGCTATGACCTTTTGACGAATCATTTACAACATTATGTCCAAAACTCAAATTCTGGTTCGAAATAGATCCTAATAAAATAGAATAGAATAGAATATACCTTTATTGTCATTGTTACAACATGGGATGCATTGAGACAACGAAATTGGACCCCCAATCACACACATAGAGTAGCTAAACTGATTGTTTTCCAGAACGAGTAGGACTGCAACTTTAGAATTGAAAGACTTAAGGAAAATGCCAAAAGCACCCAGCATAAATGTATAGTAGAAAAGATGATATTGATGTATTATTTTTTTACTTTTTGGGAAATTTGTCACTGCAAAATGATATTGCATTTTTCATTGAACTACTGTTACAATGCACTTGCAACATAGACCACTCTCCAAGCACTACCTATAAATATTTTTTGTCTCTACATCAGGCATTGTTTATATATATTTTTTCTCTTTTAAAGTCTTTATTATATGTTTATCCTGGAGCCTGTGTCTAACTTGGTGCAGCCCTTGTTAACCACGGTGTTGTCAAAAACAATAAAGACAATTCTACCTTTATGTTGTTCTACTTCGACGAAAATAAGAAGTCAGTGGAAATATAGCAAATTACTGAGGTGGGCTAATGAAAGTGACACACTTTTTGCCAGTGCCAATGTCCAATTAGCAAAATATAAGTGGGATGCCCTAATCCCCCTCCCAACTCTTCAACCTCCACATCTCAGGGCAATGATGAGCTGCAATTTTTAATATCTGTGCCGTAATGCCATGCGGGAAGTGGTTATCATGATGAAATTGCCTACATTTAATAATGTTTACTTATAGTGTGGGGACAAAATTAATAAAAGGTGCTAGAGCTCCTGCCCCTGGGCTTTCTCTCATAAAAGTGTTTTGGAAAGTTTGCTTATTTCTAAAATTACGAAATAGTTCACTTAGGTTGATGACTGACATATATTTCATATTTTCAGAAAGGTTGCAAAGACCAGATTTGTGAGTATTTGTTGTCTGAATCAAAGAATAGCACATTTAAAAAACAGATTTCGTAGGGTTGTGTAAAAAGTGCACAAGATACAGACACCCCCCTACTATGACCATTAGCCCTTCGCAAAACGGTAGATTCGAACATTTTTTTCAGGATGTCGAAAAATATGCAGACATTGCTGTAAGTTAAATTTTGTATACCAGTAGTGTGCACATTTTCCAATTAGAAAGTGCTGTAGTGCTTCTTTCTGTCGTGTGGTGCCATGAGAGGTCACCCAACATCTACCCCAAAGAAGAAATCTGGTTTCTACTTCCTGGTTCGTGTATAATCATGACAACGTGTACTGTATACCTAGCGCGCTAATAACTTTGACGTTTTTATTGTTTCATACCACATGCATCCATTCCATGTCTATCGATCTATCCACCCTGGTTATATCCCTCAAGAGGGGTGACCGACAGCAAGACAAACACATACAAAAACAAAGAAAATTAAAAAGAGAAAAAGAAGCGAAAAACACACACAAACATTTTTGGACCATGGCCAACCCAAATGCCCAAACGCCAAAAGAGTTAAGCACCTCAGCACCCAAGTTGGTCATGCTTTCGTCCCTCCAGATGAATCGGGACACAAAAAAGCGGCCATGTCACTCGCGTCAGAGTGACACAACACACTCTTCTGTTCAACAGCAGGGCCTGACAGCTTTCACTGGTTTACCCCTGCTGCATCATACGGGTGCCCTGACCATCATGTCTGAACATCCTACTATCCTTTTACAACACCTCTCCACTCATTCCTGTTACCAACATGAGCTCTAGCTTCCACTATATTTAGACCTCTTTCCTGCAGTGCACTCATAACACCATCCATCCACGTCAATCGCGGCCTTCCTCTTGGTCTCCTTCCATTGACTTCTTCTCCGTAAATCAGCTTCAACATTCGCTCCTCATCCATCCTCTCCATGTGTCCAAACAAACCGAGTACTCTCATGTCAACACGCTTGCTCAGTTCTGTCTCTCACAACTTCTTTTCTCAATCTATCCAATATTGTCAGTCCTAAAATACTACTCAAACAGCTGTAGTGTAAAGTTCTGCGAGCCATTTTCTTTGAAACGAAAGTGGAATAAAAAAGCTTGATGCGGTTAAGAAAATGTTCGGATTGCTTTTTTTCGGACACTTTTTACCACGGAGGAGGACCTCTTGAAGCGCATCTCCCAAAAGTAAGTTAAACCTCACTTTTTTTATCTTTATAGAGCTTATTATTTTATAAAATGTTTATCTTTTAGTACAAAACATTACAGGTTACTTATACAAGCCTTGAATATACTTATATCAACCTTAAACATACAAAATATAGCACTGAAGAGACTTAGGAACAAATTGAACTTACGATCGATCGTTTGGAACCTAACTTGTTTGTAGGTCGGCCAGCATCTGTAAATTTACATCTTACTATTTCTATGCATGACAGATCCGACTAACGTTTGTCATAGACACAATGTGGTAACGCAGATTTCTTTGTACCAGCTGTCCATGCAGTGGGGGTCTTCAGCCTTGTCTTAGTCGTGATGTAGTTTAACCCTGAATGCTAAGGGTGGGCGGATGGATCCAAACATCGATGTTATTGATAATGGGCGAGTACTTATACAGGATCGAGGATATTGCCAAGATCGATACTGTCTTCCCATTTCAACTAGACTAATTTACTGGTAGAGTTTATTAATATTATACATACTTTATAACTCTGAAATTCAAATGAATTGTGGTTACAGTTCATTTGAACCACTGATTTTATATTTGTAAATTAAAAGTAATTTTTTTTCTGTTCTACACTTGAATATGAAACGCAGCTTCACAACTACCCGCTTGTTAAATATTTTCATTTAAATATAAGGCGCATAAAACAGAAATATGAAACAGAAAATAATCAACGTAGTTCATAGAACATAGATATAAGGAAACCTGGTTTCACAACTAAAATGAATGGATTAATTTACTGTATGTAGAAGCATCTTGTTGTAAAGATGCATATGTTAAATTTTTTACTGTATTTCTGGCTTTATAAAGGCGCACTGGAAATTGGAGCGTTTTGAGTTAGCCTCATAATCTGGATAATAAAGTATTTAACTTGTCTTGTTGACATTGTTATACAGTATTTGGATTTTTCTTACACAAGCAGGATGACCTGGCATTGCGGTCCATTACACACCGATGTATCGCTCTTCCGGAAAGAACGGTAAACTAACTTGCAAGCCGAAAAACCTCTCCTGCCTGGCACTTGCATCCCTTCGTGGCATGGTAACAGCCCTCTGCAGTACGGCACCCCTTAACTTTGGAAAGACCGCTGCCCAAAGCGAATGGCTTGAAAAATATTAAGTCCCCACCACACCAGCTCTCACCATCAAATGGTCCAATTTTAACGCACACGTTTCTATAAACCACAGGCCCAACAACGTCACCCAAGTAGCATTTTTATTGATTTGGTTGCCATGATTTGGGGGTGCCTTAACACAAAACATTGCTAAAGACACTCCATGAGGCCTCTATTACAACTGTTTATATTTTTTTACAAAAGTCAGTTCAGCCATTTCGGAGCAAATAAGACACACACACAGTTTGGGTTTTTTTAGGTAAGGGTTGGATTTAGATTGCTGCTTTTTTGTATGATTTGCTTGACGCTTGTTCTGAAACAGTTGTTCTAGTAGATAGATGGATAGATAGATAGATACTTTATTCATCCCCGAAGGGAAATTCACATTTCCAGCAGCATCCCTGAGCTGAGAACAATACAATAATAAAGCAAAAAGAATACAATATACAAATACCCAGTGTGACGTGCAAATACCCACTGTAGCAGCAGTATTTCATATGTTTATACCTACAACGTATTTTATATTGTATTGCTAACACTGGTTGCACGTTGACTTCATTTTCTAAATATTGTACAAGGGAAAGGTATTATGGTCTACATGTTGACTTTGCTATGTTTGTATTTTTGTTACATTGCTGATTTATTTTGGTTTGACTCTCTTGACTTATGTTTTGTATGTTGTATTAAAAATATTTGTACATATTTTTATACTGGCAAATTTTCATTGAGGAGTAAAAAGAACAGATATTTTTAGTGCCAAAAAACTATGAATCATTTTCAAGGAGGGACACGTTCAATTATTCGATTATCTTGACATTTACGAGCAAAAATCATCAGTATCGGAATAGATCGATACTACACTGTATTTACAGACTGATACCAAAATTCCAGGTATCGCTCAACCCTACTCAAATGTTCCATTCCGAGCCCTCTCTTTTTAGTAAATCTCTTAGGTTACGAAACGTGTCGGATCTATACCAAAACACCAGGTATCGCCCAATCCTATCAGAGCCTTGATACAGTTGCCACAATCACTCAGCCGGGGTAGATCAGGATTTATTCAGGAATTATAGTGCACCAAATTCATTCTTTTTCCAATGCACAATAACAGATACGTGACGATCAACTGAAAATCATCAACATTAAAACGTAATGCCGTTCATTTTTTTTTCGTTTGGTTCCTGGTATGTGGTTAGAGAAAATGATGTGACTACCTCATCTTTCCAAATCCCTAACTCTGGTCCTGGTTGACGCCCATAAAAAAACAACTGTCAATTTCCCAATCAGCCACTCCTGGTTCACAGTGGTGGCCTGCCATACCATTGGTTCCCCATAGGGGGGCTTCCATCGACCCATCATCTGCACTGCTTATGGTCAGAAGGGCCACGGGGGTCCCGGAGCCCATCCCAGCTATCTGGGCTGGGGGGGGGGGATTTTGTAGAGGTTTATTGTTCTATATTCTTTATCAATTATCCATTATCCGTTATCGGTCAAATCATAATACACTACAAAGCCAAGAGGCCGAAACACTTGCTCCCAGCCAAGAGGCCGAGTCAAGGTACTAGCCACAGGGCCAAGCAGCGGTCAGTGCGAATGCACCGTTCCCGGAGGTACTGCAATACCGGGCCGATGCGAGGAGTGGACAGAGCAAGCTCTTATTACATCTCCCAATTGCAAAAAAGTAAACAGTTCACAGATCAAAAACAACAGCCGGACACCCTGAACTGGATGTATTAAGAAATAAGCAACATTTAACTTAGTATATAGTGATAATGATACATAAAACTAAAACGTTCTAGTCTGATGGTACAAACAGATGTATGGCTCTTACAAGGTCTGATTTATGGCTGGAATTGTGCTATAAGCGAGTCCTCATTTATGGGAATTTTAACGTATATATGTGCTGTTCTGATAAGCCACTGGTGAAGGATATTTCAAGCCATGTTGACTCTTTTACCTTGGTGCAGTATGTGATGGGACCCATGCAAAAACATGGGCACCAATTAGACGTGGTTCTCGCCCATATTTAATCCGGCCGCCACCTCGAGATTGGTGAAAATGTGCTCTCGGATCAGTTGCCTGTTGTATTTGATACTGGATTTTCCTTTACTGCACTTTGACCTACCGATCCCGTTGGGTGCCATTGGATTTTTAACCCTTGGATTGCTGGGAAATGAGGGGATGGCGTCATGATAGTCTGTAATGATAGTTTTCAGTGGGCTTTGATCTGTGCAGCCCTTTGAAACTCTTGGTGATTAGGGGCTATACAAATAAACATGACTTGGCTTGACTTGACTTGCAGCGTACAACCAGCTCTGTGTTCCCTCTTAATCAACCTATCTGGATACAGAGGAGCTTGCCTCGTAGTTTCTCTCCTCCAGCCAAACTATATTGAACTCTGTGGCTCCTATAAAAATTGTGCAGCCTTAAGATAAACCTCAGCCCTGGTTCAATGACAGATCTCGTGCAGCTCGAAGGGAGTGCTGCAAAACTAAGTGCAGGTTGAAGAGGTCAAACTGCAAGTGTTACTTTTAATGCTAAAGAACTGCTGGTGTCATTACCAGAGACTGTTAGGGAGGCTAAAAGAAAGCATCTTTCAGATGATATTGTCTAATCACCAACAACCCACATGTTCTTTTTAAATTGATTGGCTCTGTTCTTAATGCCCCAAAGCCTGTCTGCTTGGAAGCATCAACTTAAATGTGTCATAACTTCCTCCACCTTTTTATTGACAAGGTTCTTCATACCAGTGCACTCATCTCATCTCCTGCCACTGATCCCTCTGTTTCTGTTGATTGTTTGAGCCATTTTCGCTAAGTTTGATCCTGTGACTTTGTCATTTTTAGAAGATGTGTTTGGCTATATCAAGCCTTTAGGTTTCCCTCGCAGTTTTTTGCTTTATCCGTTTTTAAAAGGTTTTTCCAGTATCAGGCTGACGATTCTGGCCTTTATTATTAGCAGGCTTTCTTCTGGTGTTGTCCCCCCTAATTTTAAATATGCACTAGTACTGTACAACTACTTCTTTAAAAAAACCTGGCCTGGGCAAAACTGTTTTTGCTCATTTTAGGCCCATCTCCAAGATGCTCTTTTCCTTCAAGATCTTAGAGAACGATGTGTATTCACAACCGAAGACTTTTATGGACAAGCAAGATGTTCTGCAGGTTTTTCAATCAGGTTTTAAGTCTCTTCATAGCACATAATCAGCACTCCCAAAGGTTTCTTATGATCTCCTCCTGGCTACCGACTCAGGAGATTTAGTGATCCTAGTCCTGCTGGGCCTCACTACTGTGTTTTGATACGGTGGACCACACTACTTTATTATCCAGGCTGCAGTACCTGGTGGGCATTTGTGGTGGCACTTTTTGTTGGTTTAAGTCTCTTCTAACTGCCAGGACTATGGGAGTAAGACTTGCTGCTTTTGAATCATCCCTGCGGTTACCACAGGGCTCAATTCTAGGACCACTCCTCTTCTCTTTGTATTGACACTCACTGGGCTCTATTATGAGAAATCATCTCTTTTCATTGTTACCGTAATGACAGTCAAATATATGGGCCATTAAATAAGAAAGATGCACCTACCATCAAACACCTACCTTTTTGTCTGTATGACATTAAAGCCTGGATGGTCCTAAAATATTTATGTTTTAATGGAAAGAAAACTGAGTTGATTATCTTTAGTCCCAGTGGCTCTGGTGAACTATCATCTATTGATGGGGCCCCTTTGCCACTATGTGTGAAGACAACTGTGCTTAACTTGGGTTTTAAGATGATCACTGATTTTGATCACCAAATAAGTGCAGTAGTGTGAAGTCAAGCTTCTTCCATCCAGGCAGTTAGCAAAAGTGAAGCCCTTTCTCACACAAGAGCCTTTTTAGACTGTTTTTTTACCTTCATCACATCTCCGCTAGACTACTGCAATGCACTGTATCATGGAATCAGCCAGTGTTTTATCTCACGCCTACAGCGGACCCTAAAAGTTGCTGCTTGAATTTTAACCGGAGAATTTTAACGTAAGAAGGAGCACATTAAATCGGTTCTAGCTTCCCTTCACCGGCTGTACATGCCTTTAAGGGTTCATTTTAAGATTCTAAATTTGTTTTTATATCTTAATGTCCGTGGTAGCACGGCGGCGCAGTGGTTAGCGCTTGTGCGGCACAGTTCATGTCATGGGAACCTGTCGTGGGTTCAAATCCAGCTCCAGACTTCCTGTGCGGAGTTTGTATGTTCTCCCCGTGCTTGCGTGGGTTTCCTCCGGGCACTCCGGTTTCCTCCCACATTCCAAAAACATGCATTTCAGGTGAATTGGCCGGTCCAAATTGTCCCTAGGTGTGAATGAGCGAATGAGTTGTCTGTCCCTGTGTGCCCTGCGATTGGCTGGCAACCAGTTCAGGGTGTCCCCTGCCCACTGCCCGGAGATGGCTGGGATGGGCTCCAGCCCCCCCCCGCGACCCTAATGAGGATAAGCGGTACGGCTGATGAGATGAGATGAGATCTTAATGTCCTTGCTCGTCCTTACCTCAGTGAGCTGCTTCGTTGTGATGTTCCTGCTCAGTGCCTCAGGTCAGCCGATCAGCTGCTCCTGGAGGTACCGAGATCTAAGAGGAAGGTCAGATGGCATAAAGCCTTTTCTGTTGCTGCTCCCAAACTTTGGAACAATTTGCCCTTGTAGATCAGACATGCTTCTCCGCTGTCCATTTTTAAAACTTGTTTTAAAACCCATATTTATTCCTTGGTTTTTGCATGCTTCTTGTTACTGTGGTATTATTTTGTTATTTACATACTTTCAACTGTTTTTATTATTTTATGGTCTAATTAAGGTTTTCTGTCAAATGTTTTTTGTGTGTATGTCTTCAGCTGTGGCTGTTTTAAAGGGCTTTATAAATAAAATAAAGTTGAGTTGAGTTCCAAAAATACACAGAGTCTTGCTGTGGGAGGACTATAAATTGCGTGGCAAGGATACAATCTTTTTCAATGTATTGGTTGGTAGATTTCTTTGTTTATTGTTGTGCTGCTCCAATGTAGAAAGCCAGAAGTCATTATGGAGATACAAGAGGACAAATATGTTTTTCCTACACCATGCTCATGGTTCCTTTTATCCATATGTTGAACTATTTCCTCACAGTAAATACAATGCATTACTTGGAGCAATGTTTGATTATTTCTGTTTCTGCAGTTTAAGATATGTTGGGACAATAAAGCATTTCAAATGATTTAAGAATATCTATAGAGCTTAAATGGAATTTGAATTGCGCGAGACACATTAGCAACATCAATTGTGTTATTGCTGGATGCCAATTTGAATTCTGTGTAAACATTTAATCATGTTGACCAATGAAAGAACTAAAACACAATTTATCTTTTGCATAGCTCAACTCTCTAGGGGTTTTCAAAAAAAACACATGACTTACATTAACTGTCAGAGCTGCAACAACTAAACCAGACACTTAACAAAATATTCTATATAATGTTTTATAAGATGGTGAATTTTCAAGTCCACTTAACAACTTTCAGTTTTCGTTCGTTATGGCAGACCCACATTCAAATTGTCTTTATTGACATTGATAACAACGTAGTGAACATTGTTTACGAATTTAGACATGGCATTCCAGGATATACTCGTACTATGGAATTAAAGTAAATACATAGGGTAAACAGAATGTCAGGATAAATAGGTAAAAATCTTTACAAGTTAGTGCTTGAAGACTGGCCTAAGTTGTAGGTTGCGTCATGTGCACTTATTTAGGGTAGTGATAGTGTCACGAGGCGTGGTGGCGTGGAGTGGGGTGACCGGACCAGAACGGAGGCAGGAAACAGGAAGGGAGAACTCAATTGCATAACGATCCATAAGTTTTATTTAACAAAATAAAAGTTGTCCAAAAGTCAGGGACAAGACAAACAAAAACATTCTTACAATCAGAACAGAACGGTACAGAGTTCCTCCGGCACGAACTCAATAGGACAAGGCATAACAGACGGAAAATGTTTAAACCTAAAACAGGACAAGGCATAACAGACCTGGGATTGTGTACTGAGCCAGCACCCGCAAAGCCCAGAATCCAGCCTTAAATAGCAGACACAATTAGTTGAACTGCTTCAGCTGTTGCCCAGAGGGCGGGGCAGACTGGTCACCAAGGCGACCATGACAGATAGCCCTGTAGAAGAAATTGTAACTGAGCCTGATAGTCTTTATTTCAAGGGCCTGTTGCTCCTTTCAGAGGGCAGCAGGTCAAAGAAGTGGTGACCAGGTTAAGAAGAGTATTTTATAATGTTCTTAGTTATGCTGCAATATCAAATTAATGAAAATGTCTCTCTGTTTTTGTTGACAAATCCCATGAAGACCTTGAATTCACATCTGTGTACAAAGAATTGGGAGAGGCACGGTGGGTGACTGGTGAGCACGTCAGCCTCACAGTTCAGATGTCCTGAGTTCGATTCCAGCCACCTGCCTGTGTGGGTTTCCTCCGGGCAGTCTACATCATTCTATTTTTCGCCTCAAAGTAAATGGCATTTTTCTCAAAGACTTAGTGCTGGCCCATTCAAATGTACTGCCTGTCTATCCATCCATTTTCTTCTGCTTATCAAGGGTGGCGAGCTCAACTGAGCATGCCTGTCATTGTTAAAGGAGGGCTTGCTTGTGACGATTGGCAACGAATAGATCATGGTTCATTTGTTACCAAAGCCCAGATTGAAGCAGGCAAAATTGAACAAGTTTCTCCTTGTCTGACTTGTTGGGCTGGTAAATAAAACACATGCTAAAGTGCTTGCCAGGATGCATTTGGCCGTAGTAGGGGCCTTGACGTCCTCTGCTGGCATCCTGCCACTGGCCAGCTTTACAGAACGCCAGCCGGATGGAGGCAGCCGATAAGCCCTCCGTTTGTATCCCCTGAGCCACAAGTCTTGGCTGTTGTTATAAGCTTGAACTTAAGTTTGAAATTTACTTGGACACAGAGCCCGGCTGCATGAAGACATGTGTAATGTAAACGAAACGGGCACACAACTCTACAGATCCTTGACACTCTTCCAGACAAGCTCATCCTCTCTCACTCTGTCTTCATCTCCAGTTGTCGCCATAGGGGATGTGGCACCAAGACGTCAGAGTGATAAATAGTTCACCTTTACATGCCAGAAAGGCCTGTCTGCTTCTGTCACTGTAAAGTGGAACGCGTCACATTTAGAACTATAACCACGGGTCACAATAGGTCATCAAAATTCAAGGTTGCATGAAAAGAATAGGAGCATATTGTACCTAGTGGTAGAATTGCATTTGCAAAGTCGATTTCTTCACACACAAAAAAAATGGAGCAGGGTAGTGAAAAAATAACTAGACCTTGTCCTTTCACGGAAATTAGCACATTTTCCGCACTACAAAGTGCGCCAGATAATAAAAAACACCCACAAAAAAATAGTATTATGGGAAAATAGATACATTTTTTATTTGTAATGTGCACCGAACTATAAGGCATATATAGTTAGCACAACAATAAGAGTTAAGGTTGCACAAATAATAAAAAGTACCCTATTTGTGACTTGATTCATCAGAGGGAATATATCACCGGTGTTGGGAAAAACGTAGTAATATTATTATTTGTTCTGTGACTGTAAAATGGAACTTTATTAAATTATATCAACTTTATTTCATCATCACTCTATTTTTTGTCACTGTTCTATATTGTTGATTTTACTATTGGGCCGGTCCGCGAAAAGATTGTCAGACATTTAACCGCTGAAATAAAGTATCACATTGCAGTCTTGTAAAGTCTTCACGAAGCACACACAATTCTGAACTGAATGCAGTAAAACATATAGTGCGAAGTAATTCAGCCGTTCTAAACTCAATGAAGAGAGAGAACTTGTGGGAAGTCATTCAGTCGTCCAAAAAGATATAAAGAAATGCATGGCTGCATTTTACATTGATTTTAAATCACGGTTTCCTTATTTCTCTAACATATAGGGTACCGTGACTATAACTTTTGTGATGATGATTTCCTTTGCATTCAATGTATATTTTTTGTGTTTTTTTTTTTTTTTTTTTTTTTTTAAAGACCAATTCGCAAGCTTTTCATCTTGGTGAGTGTAAAATGTCGAAGAAAGATAAAGTAGCACCGCTAGCAAATCATCTTTGAAGATGGATCATGTCTCCCTTTTCTTCTATGTCCGTTCCACAATTGAGGAGGTAATCACTTTTCTGAATACATCTTTTGTTCCTGTGATTTCAGAAAAAAAAAATAGTGCATAAACCAAGTACTTGGCTATTTTTGTTTGCTACCTCATAAGCATCAGTCGAGCCCAAGTTAAAATTTTAAATGAGAAAACTGTTGGTGTGTAAAATGGGGTCTTAAATTAGCAATCCCCTCTTTAGCTTCCCATCACGCCACCTTATAAATTAAATAGGAAAACGTATGTTTTAATCCAGCAATAAAATGTGACTTAAGTAGAATCCTTCCCTCGTGCTCTCCTTTCTTTCATTTTCACTAAAGTGTAATACTTAGCACCATTTGGTGCATTTCTAAGTGGAACATGTCCTTTTTTTCCACTCCATAGTTGTCATCCACTAATTACCTTTCACATTTTCTTACTACCAGAAAATAACCGCATTCATTCTTCTCTATCAAGGATATTCCGATCTTAAAACAGCTAAAGCAATTGCAATACATCATTAAACAGTGTTTTAAGTACAAGGAAAGATGTGTGAAGTGATCCAATGAGGCTGCGAAGTAATAATTGAGCTTGTAGTGTTTTGATCTTTCTTTAACTATGTGTACTCAGCCAAGTTACTCCTAACATCTTTTCCATCTTGGTGACCACTTGTTGAACCCTTAAAGCATCAGCCTGGAAAGCTGTGAGCAGCCCAACGAACATAAAAGTCCTATTAGGTGCAAACGGCAGCTTCATTCTTCAAGATTAAAAGTCGGACTTCATTGCGAATCTATTATGTCAAACTTAAAAAAAAATCTACACTAATAGGAGCAAAAGTTAGTTTTATATTTTTATGATATATTTTTTTCTGTGATCTCATTTCAACTGAGAATTTCTTCAGGCGTGCTACACGGATTGATGGATCCATCCACATTTTTTAATGCTTATCTGGATTATTTTTTAGGGTCATGCTGCGTTCGTCAGTACAATGTTTTTTATACTGTTACATTGTCCTATAAACCAATTGGTGGAATACCAAATCGTATTTTCGGCTATGTCCTGCTAACTTTTGAAGACGGACGAGCAAAGCCTCTCATCAGGTCATCAGCTGACGAGAAAAACTTAGTTGCCGCAGCAGCACTTCGCTGATATTCCAGCCTGAGTATTTTGAATCACTGTCAAGAACCAAAGCTCTAACCAACATTTTCTCCCTTTGTGTTTTATGCAGTGTTCCCTCTACTTAGATTTAATTTGTTCTGGGAGTGACTTCATAACCTTAAGACTTCCTAAGTAGAGACGCAATTTGAACATAAATGCGCTAAACCGTCCAAAGTCCCATAAAAGTACAGTATGATATTATTCTAATACATCATAAAAGGCCACACAAACATAAAACAAATACATGTTAAAATTAGATGACCGCACACTAAACATAATATGAGAGGCACATAAGGAACAAAAAGGAAAGAATGAAGGAAACAATAAAAATACTCATTAAACAATTTTTTTCTTACATATCTTGAAAAACTGATCCAATTACGTCCGCTTTTCCCGGCTTTGACAATACTTCGGAAATGTGCAAACGCCATTATTATGAGCGCTATTCAGACTTCTCAACACTTATTTCGGGTGACTTTGCTCCACAAATTCCCAGACTTCATGGAATTTTGCTCAAATGTCTTTAATTTAGATTTGGGCTGCATCCTCCTCTCCACCATCTTGCCTTACCGTCTTTGAAATCTGATCTGTGATGGTGACACAAAGAGCATGATAGGATAACGCAAGTAACAGTCAGTTTGTATACGTGCCGGAAACTCTTACTGTGCTCCTATTTTGGACTTCGTATACTGCAACACCTTTATAACTAGGGACAATAATTTCCCATACAGGTACTTTGTAACCTGAAACTTTCGTATGTCGAGACATTCGGAGGAAGAGGTACACCTGTATAGTTTTTAACTTGCTTAACTATATTTGATCTTGGTTTTCTATGAATGTAACAAACACTTAAAATGAGCAAAAAATATTTGTCAGGGAACTATATTTTTTACCATGCTTTGACCTGTACTTTTGAATAATCAGCAAAATGATTTGCAAGATTATTACTTATTTCATCATTTTTTGCAGTGTAAATGAACAAAATCAATAATGAAATTGATTTACTTGTGATACCTCATGAGCCGAAAGCCCTCGTTGATTCAAAATACTGTTTAGGTTACGATAACTAAGATTTTGCAGTCGGTTGATGAGCTGATGAGAGGCAGGGATGTCTCGCCACGGCAGCACAGAGCTTAAGGAAAACAAAGAGTGTGAGAAATAGAGAGAATCTCAGAACACAAACAACAACAGAACATAACAAATTGCAAGCTTTTTTGCCAAGATAACATTGTGCAATTTCCTGCTGCTCATTAGACGTCTCCCAAAATCTTAGCGTGCCCCAACAAACTGGTTGATACTGTATTAGTTCAACAAATGTAAGGTTAAATAATACATTTTTAGATCTCAAAAATGTGGTTTTCTTACTTTTCTTTTTTTAAATAAGAAGGTTTGGACCCAACTCTGGTAGTCTTGTTTTCCTTTGCAAAGTTTTGTTCAACATGTTTACATTTTTTGGACACTATGGACCAATACTCAACTTCCGGGCATTCTCAGGAGGAACAACCTGAAATAGAAGCTGCTGGTGTCCCTCTACAAATCCACAGTGGAGAGAATTCGGGCATACAGCCTCACAGTGTGGTATGCTGGGAGCAAGACAGACGACATACAGTGAGTAATTAACGCAATGCAGTACGTCATCGGATTCTCGCTGCCCAGTCTATAGGACATTGCCAGGTTGTGAAAGCCATCAACGATGTAAAACACTCTTCCCACCCCTGCCACCACCACTTTGACCTTGTTGGAATTTTTTGTTAAATCAACACAAACTTAAATTAATCATCTGACTCCAATTTGTTACCTTTCCCAATCACCATTCATCCAAACAATTTGCGCGCTCTTTTCTGCATAGAAAGTTCCCAGAAGCCGGCGTTTTCACTCACGGGTGGATTTTATTTCTAACACACAAATCACTACATCTCTGCACGCTTCTCCTTCCAAAAACCGACTTTCCTTCTTCTTCTGAGTTGTTCAGCAAAGCATCTCCGGCGCCCCATCGCTGGCTCTCATTGGTCCCCTTTCCCGGAAGAATGGCGCGTCAACTCCGCCCGGTCCCGGTCGGCCCCCAGACAGCTAGTCAAGATTTAAGGTCTCCCGTTCCCGGGAGAATGGTGCGTTGACTCCTCCGCGTAGGCCCTCAGACAGCTCGTAACCTCCCTCTGCCTGAGAGCTGCCACAGGTCAAAATTTACGGTCTACCGAAAACTTTGGCACAAAGCACAAAGAGTCCAACAGACAAACCCAAATTCAAACTTCCATATTCCTTTAACCTGTTGCCCTCTGGTAGGTCTCTAAAAACAAGAACATAATGCCTCAGAGACAGCTTCTTCCCCAGGGCAATCACCACTCCAAATGAGCGCAAAAAAACTGTGAAAACATTTATTTTGTTGTGTTTCTGCAAAATGTTCTGTACAAAACTGTGAAAATATTTACCTTGTGACTTATTTTGGGGATTTAGTTTCTTCTAAACGTTATTGCACACCTTTACAATGCACTATTACAATATTTTTATTTACAAACATTGTACCATTATTATAACTTAGGCCAGTTTTGATTTCATATGTTGTTCATATTTTTTTCGGATTTTACTATGATAGTCTTTTATGTTTTTTTTTTTTCCCCGTTTTCATTTTTATTACATGATTACCCTCGAGTGTGAGTGCCATGTGTAATCTTGTTGCATACAATGGTTCTTATACCAACCAACACATTGATTTTATGTACAACATTATATCAACAGTAAAAAAATTACTGGCATGTGAGCATCCATTTTGGATGAAAGTGATTTTCCAACAATGGTGTCTGAGATGTATCACAGATAGACGAAGTGGCTTGATCATATAGCGTATAAATGTAATGGACCCCGGAATAGAGAGAACTTTCATCTGTCCTGATAAGACAGTGCTGATTACATCTAAATGTAGAGCAATGTCTGGGAGACAATCAATCAAGAACATGAAAACGAGAGAGGGGGTGAGCTGGAGGGGAACTGCAGTGGTTGAAACCTTTTAATTTCCTACGTTGCTATCCATTAGCTCTCACAAGCATTAGAGTTGCAAATCGTGGGGGATACTTCCCCCACCAGCAGTGGAAGAGAGGTAGCTAATGTAGCGTTGTCATCCTGTTTTAGTCTCACATACAGCCCCCATGATGCCGCCTTCAGACTTCTAAGAGTCTTTTAGACTTTCCACTTCATCGCATGCCATTCATTTCCTCTCCTCAGAGCCCCATCGGCCTCCCTCGGCCATCGTGCAAGACTTAAAAAAGCTTTAAGTCTTTTGTATATGTTGGTTTTTCCCTCGCCAAGTAGAATAGCTGGCGTCAGTCAAGCTTCAAATAAAGTGAAGTGAGCAGGGGTGGGTGGATGAATCAAATTACCGATACTATTGATAAATGTTTTTGGAGTAATGCCATTATAAATAACGTTACTTTTTTCAGGAACAGGATAATCTAATTAATTATTTATTCCGCTGTCACAATGTCGTTATTGTTACTGACTGTCAAATGCGATGTGTTTGTCCAATACAAATCAGCAGTTTGTCTCATATTAAGGCTAAGTCTGAGTGCAGTGTTTTCTTGTGCGTAAGGAAGATAAGCAGGATATCCTCGGTCAGCTTTTAGGCACAATTATTCCCCGATAACACGCAAATGTGAACACGGCTGTCATTCAACCTAACCCATGTGTTTTTAAAATGCTAAGTTGCCTGTCGATCGCCTGTTCTTTTTTGTGTTATATGACTATCACTCTGTCTCCAGGGTGTTCCCGATTCATCATCTACTTTATAAGTCCTGAAACTTATACTTATGAATAGTCTGGTACATTGGGTTTTAGTCGTTCTACATCATATGTCTGTTTGTATGTAGCTCTACCACTCTATCCACTCTGTTACCTTTGATCTAATGTGGCATCCAACACATCGTTAGCCTAAATATATTTGAAATACTGATTCATCATTTGCATGTGCCACATATATGACAAGTACAGCAAGTAGATACACAAAACACTACAAGCATTCTGTTGACATGCACAGACTACGGGTAGAGCCAGTGTGGGAACCTTTATACAATGCATTTCCATGTTTGTCTTGTCTTTATATTGAACACTAGGATTTCTGAATGTTTTGTATTTCGTGCAAGCGTTCCTCGTGTACAAAAAAGATAAGGGAAACGTACAGATTATTACTGGATTCAAGCATGTTCACATTTTCAAAAGGATTAGGAAGAAGTACAGGAAGCAAATCCTAATGTTAACATAATTATACAGTATACGGACAGTATTCAATCTAAATAGTATATCTTATTACATGAAATGATTTATATGTTTAAACTCTAGTAGACACTTCAAATGGGGCGGCATTAGCTCAGGAGGTAGAGCGCTCGTCTGGGGATATGTCGAAGTGTCCATGGGCAAAAAACTGAATCCCTAATGCCCCCAATAAGCAGGTTGGCAGCCTTGCATGGCTGCACGGCCGCTATTGGTGTGTGAGTGTGTGTGAATGGGTAAGTGTGAAGCACATTGTAAAGCGCTTTGGGAAGTCGTCATTGACTTGAAAAGCGCTATATAAATGCGGATCATTCATTTCATTCAAATATAGAGAGGAAATATCGATGGATTTAGAGCTTGCTAGAAGGGCAAAGAGAGAAGCCTTAAAACATTAAAGTCCACTCAATGATAGAGGCTCACCCCTGAGCCCCTTCTTTTAATTACATATCCTGGGTCACAAGAGCAGATCTGCCCTATAAAAGCCAGCAACATGATTGGTCGTTAGCAAGAATGATATTTTAGTCAAAACAACACACAACAGTAAAAAATATTAGTCAAAATTGCGAACTGGCATCCTACGACGTCTCCTTGGCAGGTTTCCGATGTCAAAAACAGAATACAGTAAACTCAATTACATTTGAAATTATGGTACCAAAATGTAATTTAGTTCTCGTAATCGCTTTGCAAAACCTTTGGATAACAAAAAAATAATGAATCAATGCAGTCAATTCATAAATATTGGCGTTTTGTACCATTGTAGTATAAATCCTCAAATAGGATCACAATACTTTTTACAACCACCACATGTTATTTCCCCTACTAGTGGTATACTGTATGTAAAGCTATTTGTATACACGGTCTGTCATTTGAAGACAAACAATCGTATGTTGTTACCTGATTTTATTTCAGTACATGTAAATGCTTGCAAACAGCACAGTCAAACACAACACAATTGGAATAAACTCAAATGATTGTGAGGCCTAATGCCAACAAGTTCTTGCTTGATGATACAACTCCAATGAGCAAATTAATCAAGCATCTACACTGGTGTCTAAATTTGTCCTTAACAATTTCACAGCTGGCAATTTTGATATTCTTTGTCTGTTTGACCTCTTGTCATGTCCAAATTTCTATTAGCATTTCTCAGTGTAACTGAGCCATAAATACACTGTACATAAGGAAGGAATACAAAGTATGTGCATCTAACGGAGACCTTGGCTGCCTTTCTTACTTTCAAAGTCAATTTATTTCACACGTCTCAGGATTTGACAATCCCTTAAGGGTTTTGGTGACCCATGCTGGCCACCGAAGTATACATTTTAAAGTTGTGATTTAAACTGCCAACACTTAATATTTAGGGCAAGAAACTAAAGGAAAATGGAAATGTGCCAACTTTCTATTGAAATATGAATAATGTTATTAAGATGAAATAGGCATGGCTGTATATATGTATATATATATATATATATATATATATATATATATATATATATATATATATATATATATATATATATATATATATATATATATATATATATATATATACTGGACTGTCTCAGAAAATTAGAATATTGTGATAAAGTTCTTTATTTTCTGTAATGCAATTAAAAAAACAAAAATGTCATACATTCTGGATTCATTACACATCAACTGAACTATTTCAAGCCTTTTATTATTTTAATATTGCTGAATTTGGCTTACAGCTTAAGAAAACTCAAAAATCCTATCTCAAAATATTAGAATACTTCCTCAGACCAAGTAAAAAAATAATTTTATAACAGCAAAACTAAATCAAACATTTTAAAATGTCCATTGATGCACTCAGTACTTGGTTGGGAATCCTTTTGCACGGATTACTGCATCAATCCGGCGTGGCATGGAGGCAATCAGCCTGTGGCATTGCTGAGGTGTTATTGATGCCCAGGATGCTTCGATAGCGGCCTTCAGCTCATTTGCATTTGCAGGTCTGGTGTCTTTCATCTTCTTCTTAACTATACCCCACAAATTCTCGATGGGGTTCAGGTCAGGGGAATTAGCAGGCCAATCAAGGACAGTGATGCCATGGTCAGTGCACCAGTTACTGGTGGTTTTGGCACTGTGGGCAGGTGCCAGATCATGCTGGAAAATGAAATCCTCATCTCCATAGAGCTTTTCAGCAGATGGAAGCATGTAGTGCTCTAAAATCTCTTGGTACACAGTTGCATTTACTCTAGACTTGATGAAACACAGTGGACCAACACCAGCAGCTGACATGGCTCCCCAAACCATTGCTGACTGTGGGAACTGTCGTGGGTTCAAATCCAGCTCCAGACTTCCTGTGTGGAGTTTGTATGTTCTCCCCGTGCTTGGGTGGGTTTCCTCCGGGCACTCCAAAAACATGCATTTCAGGTGAATTGGCCGGTCCAAATTGTCCCTAGGTGTGAATGAGCGAGTGAGTTGTCTGTCCCTGTGTGCCCTGCGATTGGCTGGCAACCAGTTCAGGGTGTCCCCTGCCCACTGCCCGGAGATGGCTGGGATGGGCTCCAGCCCCCCCGCGACCCTAATTAGGATAAGCGGTACGGCTAATGAGATGAGACATACATACATACATATATATATATATATATATATATATATATATATATATATATATATATATATATATATATATATATATATATATATATATATATATATATATATATATGTATATATGGCGGCGCAGTGGTTAGCGCGTGTGCGGCACAGTTCTAAGGGGCCGGTCACACAGACATTTGCGGCTCAATCACGGCCAGAAATGTATGCCTGTGAGGCGGACGCTATTGGACGCTTTGAGACCGCCATATAGATGAGATACAGCAGTGCTTAACACGCGGTCGGAAATTCACACGTGGTTGGCCGCGCGCAAAACTTTTGAGCTGCTCAAAAGTTTGAGCACGTGTTAAACCGCGTGCCGCACACGTGGTCAACACGAGGTAATGACGCGGAACGACGTGCTCTGGCCGCGGCCAGTGCGTGGTTACACATGGGTAGGACGGGAAATTTCAGCGGGTAATCGTGGGTGGAGCATGGTAATAGCATGTTCTGCGCCTGTATCGCGGTGTTATTACGTGAAATTAGCGTGTTACGCGTGTGACAGTCAAACGCCTTTCTCGCGTATATACTGGACTGTCTCAGAAAATTAGAATATTGTGATAAAGTTCTTTATTTTCTGTAATGCAATTAAAAAAACAAAAATGTCATACATTCTGGATTCATTACACATCAACTGAACTATTTCAAGCCTTTTATTATTTTAATATTACTGAATTTGGCCTACAGCTTAAGAAAACTCAAAAATCCTATCTCAAAGTATTAGAATACTTCCTCAGACCAAGTAAAAAAATAATTTTATAACAGCAAAACTAAATCAAACATTTGAAAATGTCCATTGATGCACTCAGTACTTGGTTGGGAATCCTTTTGCACGGATTACTGCATCAATCCGGCGTGGCATGGAGGCAATCAGCCTGTGGCATTGCTGAGGTGTTATTGATGCCCAGGATGCTTCGATAGCGGCCTTCAGCTCATTTGCATTTGCAGGTCTGGTGTCTTTCATCTTCTTCTTAACTATACCCCACAAATTCTCGATGGGGTTCAGGTCAGGGGAATTAGCAGGCCAATCAAGGACAGTGATGCCATGGTCAGTGCACCAGTTACTGGTGGTTTTGGCACTGTGGGCAGGTGCCAGATCATGCTGGAAAATGAAATCCTCATCTCCATAGAGCTTTTCAGCAGATGGAAGCATGTAGTGCTCTAAAATCTCTTGGTACACAGTTGCATTTACTCTGGACTTGATGAAACACAGTGGACCAACACCAGCAGCTGACATGGCTTCCCAAACCATTGCTGACTGTGGGAACTTCACACTGGATTTCAAGCAACTTGGATTTTGCTCCTCTCCAGCCTTTCTCCAGACTCTGGCGCCTTGACTTCCAAATGAAATGCAAAACTTGCTTTCATCTGAAAAGAGGACTTTGGACCACTCTGCAACTGTCCAGTGCTTCTTCTCCATAGCCCAAGTCAGACGCTTCTTCCGTTGTCTTGAGTTCAGAAGTGGCTTGACCATGGGAATACGGCTATTGTAGCCCATTTCCCGGACACGTCTGTGAACTGTGGCTTTTGATACCTGGACTCCAGCTTCAGCCCACTGTCTTTGAAGCTCCCCCAAATTCTGGAAGCGGCTCTTCTTCACAATTTTGTTAAGGCTGCGGTCATCTCTCTTGGTTGTGCAGCGTTTCCGGCCACATTTTTCCCTTCCAACAGACTTTTTGTGGATATGCTTTGAAACTGCACTCTGTGAACAGCCTGCTCTTTGAGAAATTTCTTTTTGTGTCTTACCCTCCTGATGGAGGGTATCAATGATGGTCCTCTGGACAGCAGTCAGATCAGCAGTGTTCCCCATACTTGTGATTTAGTTTACTGAACCAAGCTGAGTGTTTTTAAGGCTCAGGAAACCTCGCAAGGTGTTTCGAGTTAATTAGATGATTCAGGTGATTAGTTGAATAGCCTACTTGTATACTTTTTCATGATATTCTAATATTTTGAGATAGGATTTTTGAGTTTTCTTAAGCTGTAGGCCAAATTCAGCAATATTAAAATAATAAAAGGCTTGAAATAGTTCAGTTAATGTGTAATGAATCCAGAATGTATGACATTTTTGTTTTTTTAATTGCATTACAGAAAATAAAGAACTTTATCACAATATTCTAATTTTCTGAGACAGTCCAGTACAGCGCGATTTGCCGAGCACACGTCAGTTGTGCTCGAGACGTCAAGGGGGTGAACATGGATCCCCGTCAGCGCAGTGACCTCGTCTTGATCCATTTTTATTTCTTGACATTTCTTTTCAAGATAATAAAATAAAAATGATGCCATAGCTTGAAATCTTGATCTTTTAGGGAATGTAATGGCGAACATATAACCAAAACCACTTCGTCTTGCATTTGTTGGAAATGTAATACAACTTAAACCAACCACCACCGTCTTTGTTTTTGTTGTGAACGTAATCGAACGGTAAATCCTCCCCCCCTCGCGTGAACGCGCATTCTGCTGCGCTTCCAACGTAAGCGATCGTATTCTATATAAAACGCTTATTAAAACTATAAAGCGAGCTAATTATAACAATTGGGAGATTCTAGTCTATATAACGCGTTTATTTAAACAATAAAGTGCGATCGTATCCTACAAAATGCGTTTGTTAACGCGGATGAAAAAGTCAAAAGCGATCGCAGCAGAATGCGCGTTCACGCGAGGGGGTGGGAGGGGTGGGGGTGTTGCGTAGGAGTCGGATTTGGGCACAACACCGGCTCGGGAGCTTTTATACCCGTGGTCCACACGAGAAAATGACGCAGAAATGACGCGATGAGGAAGCGGAACAGTCGCCGGCGTCTGTTTTGCGGGCATACCACCGATGAACAGCGGGTTGGCCAATTTTGCGCATTTTCCATCGCGGGCAACCACGGGCAAAAAAAACCCGCAAAATTTTAGCCGTGATTCAGCCGCAAACGGCTGTGTGACCGGCCCCTGAGGTCTTGGGAACCTCCTGTGTGGGTTCAAATCCAGCTTGCGTAGCACTCCGGTTTTTTCCCACATTCCATAGACATGCATTTCAGCTGGATTGGCCCATCCAAATTGTCGCTAGGTGTGAATGAGCGAGCGAGTTGTCTGTCCCAGTGTGCCCTGCGATTGGCTGGCAACCAGTTCAGGGTGTCCCCTGCCCACTGCCCGATGATTGCTGGGAGGGACTCCAGCACCCCCGCGACCCTACTGAGGATAAGCGGTGCAGCTAATGAGATGAGAGATGAGATTTACTATATGAATAATGTTTCTCCTTTACAGGGGTGTCATAAATGTTTTGAGACATCACTGCAGCATTTGCTATTTAGAGCGCATGAGTTGTGAAAAAGAGCAGCTACCTTTTTGCTTCGGTGCCGCCATGAAAAGAAAAAAAGTGGGACCTTAATTAAAGCCGCAGTGGATGAAATGTAGCAAAAAAGTAGCGGCCTGGAGACCAGAATTTTAGGTATGTTGAGTTTCACATGTCCACTCTAAATCAAACCATCCTTAAACTCAATCACACCCTGTTCGACACCGTCCTTTGGAGACATAGACCTAAACACTGTTCGAATATGAGAATAGAATCGATAAGACAAATATCTCGAAATTTCTCATCCACTGTGCACAGGGTCAATGCAGACAGTGTTTTGCTTTCCTGGAAATACATTTTTCTCTTTGCACTTTTGTCAGAACCAGAACAGATGGTAGACCCAAACATGTAACGTTTCACACAAAGCTTTACTGAAAAATCGAGGAAGTCAGGTGCGGGGAAACAAACAACAGCGATCCGGTGCTCGCTGGGCAGGAGGAGCAAGGAGCTCACGGGATCGGAGCGTGTTCGGAATGCAGAAACGAGTTGAGTGGCCAGGTCGGGTGATGGGAGCGTGGTCGATGTGCAAAAACGGGTCAAGTAGCCGGAGCGGGAGATCGGAGTGTGGTTGGTGGGCAAAAACGGGTCAGGTAGCCGGAGGGTGAGATCGAAGCGTGGTAGATGGACAGAACGGGTCAAGTAGCCGAAGATGATCGGAAGGTCAGGGACAGACGAGCAGCATAAAGGTGGGGACGGGACAGACGGGAGCCAGAGTCAAATAGTGCTTGCCTTGCGTATGCGGAGGTTTTCTGACGGACTGAAAAAGAGTGAATGTCGTTTGAATAGGAGGGCAACCAATCAGGGAAAGAGCAACAGCTGACGCCAAACGAACAGGCACAGGTGAGGGCAATGGGTAATCGTGACACTTGACTGAAAAGCAAAACTGCTTTGGAGGTTACATGTTGTACAAAGATTATTTCGTCTCAAAAAACAACAGGCTACAAGCAATTCAACATAAAATGGTCACTATCTGGATAGTCTTTTAGCATTTGCACCGTGATATTATAGTCACACACACAAAATCAATCAGCGAAGAAAGCTGTCCCGAGTTGCACCCTCGACCCAGGCAGTTAAGAGATCCGTCAACTGTGAACATAAAATCAGATCGTTGTGGTTTCTTTATTCAAAATAAATCATTTTAAAATTGATGAACACATAATCTGTAAACTGTGGTTTATCGTCTTGCTTTTTTAAAATCTTGAAGTGGATATTTGGGACAACCTTTAAGGAAGATGGCTTAAAAGATGGAACGAACAGGAAAGCAAGCGGCAAGGTTGGTGTGGCAGTTCTTGGAGTAGGTAAAACACGAGTCTGGAAGACCGGGGCACAGGAGAAGGCAGAAGTGTCCAACAGGTCCAGATTCAGAGTCAGAAGCGCGGACAAATAGGGTCCGGGTGTAGGCTTTGCAGACAATCTGACAAAGGTAGGCTGTAAAGCAGGGCTTTAGATACACAGCTTGATTGGCAGGGAATTCAGAACAGCTGGTAGTAAACCAAAACAAACAGGTGGAACAGATCAGGGTGTAGTGACAGAGCAGGGGGGTGGTTGGTGATGGTTACCCATAGAGAGAGAGAGCTCATGACACCATGTTTTCGTTAAAGTGTGACTTTTTCAACTAAGTCTTGTAGATAAAAACACAGCTTGTTTTTCACTATGTAAAGAAAAAAAAGCATTATTCGGGACAAGCAGTCGATTGTTGGTTTCATTCTCTTAGATACATTTAACTGTCAAATGCTCACAAATATAATAAAAACTGTTTCTCAAATAAAAGCGTAGCTGTCGACAAAGAAGGGTGAAAAAATGTAATTTTTGTAACAAATGCACTTGTTAAAACGGAGTTTACGTATATAAAACCAACAGTGTTGTGCATCGGCCATTACACTAAATGGATAGTTCATATAATCCTTACGGCTTTTGGTGATTTAGAGTTTTTAATAATAATATGTATTCGGTAGCAAAGTCTTGAGCGTGTTTGAATACCTCATTCAACGGACATACATACAGAATGTAAAATACAATTATTATCTGTCCGGATAAATAAATAAATGAAATAAATACAGTGTATTTAAAAGAAATGTGTTTGAACATTGACCAGCACATTTTATAAAACTAGTGTCCTTTACATTGCACATACATAATGGGCTTCTTTTTTAAAAAAATGAGTTTGCTGAATGCAATAAAGTAAACATAATGAAATAATAATAATAATAATAATTTCCTTTGTATTGTCATTCTTTGTAACAATGTACACAGAACGAAATGTCGATACACCTGACCCGTTGTAGCGGGTCGATGCAGCCGCAGCCAGAGGGCGCCGCCATTATACCAATTAGGTATGTCTCGGTCGAGGCGCGAACCAGCGACCTCCCAGTCTCAAAGCGGGCACACTACCATCTAGGCTACTGAGCAATAAGTACACTGAAACATTGACGTCTGGTGAGGTTTGTGTCTGATGAGGCACTGTCTGATTTACGAATAATCGAGCCTTTATATTATTTATAATTTGATTGGCGGATCAAAAAACAATACATAAAGTATGAAATGATTTTAAATTAAATGATCTGTAGAGTAATGCTCCATCATTGAAAAAGCCCATGCAATAACAACTAAACAAAATACTGGATGGTTTAACTTCATCTAAGCTTGCTAAAACCATTGCTAATTCTAATGTTTGGAGATGAGGTGTGAACCAACCAAATCAAAATACTTAGTCTCACTATCACACTCTACCATGAGGCAAGAAAATTGTCGACCCTAATCTACAGATGCTTAGCACAATAAAATGTTACATACTAATGGTATTATATTCATAATGTGAAAATTCAGCAATTTTGATGGCATCCCAAAATGGTGAAGTTAAATGAGAATTTTTTTTAACATTGAACAAATATACCAATTAATATACTTGTGTTTTATTTTTCCTTGAAGACAGATGAGGCACAGCCTCCCCTGCCTCCCCTGACTGCACATCACTGAATTAAGTGTTTGAATTGTCTTTCTCCTGCATAGTGGGCAGCTATTTAGCAAGATCTGCAGAAGTCTAATAATAATTCCCAACGGCAGATAGTGTCATTATTACACAGTGGAGGGTTATTATTATTATCATTATCATGGTACTGTTGTTGAAAAATTCTTATTTCACGTTTGTCCTCTGCATTAAACGATTTTGTTACGTTAAAATTGTTTTTTCTTTTTTGTTTTGTGTTTTCTCATGTTAAAAATAAAGTTTCATTTATTCATTCATTATTTGTCCTCACAAGACAACAGGTTGAAATGCTTCTCCATAGCAAAAAAACGATGAAAATGCAATTGTTTCTCAAGGACCAAAATGTTTGTGTTCTTGCAATGTCCACCAAATATGATGCGTATTGTTGTCATTATGGATATTTGTATGTCTCATTCCAGGTAAAGGGACTGGTTTATGTACTGATTGGCATTCCAGTGAGAGATTTAAAGGCTTCAAGGTGGTCTTTAGGGACCCGAAAGGGAATTTTGAAGTATCTCATTGATTCATTAGTGTATTAACCTGCAGGGTGGCTATCATTGACAGCTGGCACAGTCCAGAATCAACAAGCAGAGCTCACATATTCTCTTGTGACCCACAGGTTTTCTCTGAAGATGGATGGGGTTATGTAAATGGAGGCTTCCACCTGCAAGGCAAGCCAACTTTTTTTTTATACTTCTACTCAGGGGAGGACCCCCTTTTACAACAATGTACAATCTGATATGTGATCTCTGCACACAAAGCGGAAGCACTAAAAATGCCCCCGCTGTATATAAAGTGGACATTACCATGGGCAAATACAACCTTTTGTACCAAAGCGGTCGAATCAAAACGAATAAAATGAAAGTAATTGTGTGCATATGGGACTCCTATGCTATAGTTTACATATTACCGGAGGTGGGTATAGTCTAGAGATCGTGAACCCAGTTTTCACCAGCCTAGTTCTGTTCCAAATACCAAATCTTACTAAAGTAAAATTACGCAAGTAAAATCCTACTTTCACCCTTTTTTACTGTTTGAAATCGATCATTTTTTTGCACCGGGACAAACAAACACTGTCCATTTTTGACAGTACATTTTTTTTCCCCTTCTAATTATCTTACAGTATTTTGTACTTTGCTCACGTACCTTCATCAACTTTTCTTCAACTTCATAAAAGTCTCCTCTCATAGGTAAAAAAAAATCAAGGGAGTTGCCGTTGGAGGAGAATAAGGCCGTCTGCAAACTATACACAGCATTGCAGCAGAAACACGAACACTCGGTATACATTATGAATCAAACTGATGTACTCACCATGAACTCAAATATCATGCTGGTAAATACAAAAAAGAAACTGAATAAGAACAGGTTTGCAAAAAAAAAGAATTACAACTGCGACGAGTTTGACACCACGATGAGTTTCCCTAAAAAAAAAAAAAGTATTTCTATGTGTATAAGGCCAAAGGCAAACAACCTTTAGTCATTTAAGATAATCAATAGTTTACCATTAAAGATCCAAAGTAAGGGAAATGAAATGTAATTGCCTCTAGCTCTTAATTTGTTGGTTCACTGCGTTGTTAGCTATGCCAATAAAGACAATTCCGATTCTAATACAGACAACTCAAGGAGGAAAATGTAATGACCAATAGATCGTGGTAAATCATTTAGAGTGTCAACTATATTGACATGCTAATGTACTCTTTTATCACAAGTGCAAGATGTATCATGGCAATAAAAGCTTGTTTTAACATGTCCGACATTTAGCGTGTCATTTACCTTCAACGTCTTCGTACTAAATGTTTTATCGGCGTTCATGATTAGGTTTCATTCTGTAATGCAAACTAAACCTTACCTTTATGGCTGGCATTTAAAATTCCTGTTGGAACGCTTTGCAAGCCGTGCAATATTCTGTTAATGGCCAGCTTGTGGGGGAAGCACATTGCAGCGGTGCGTTTTGTGACTTCGAGTCACCAGTTACAGCTTGAGGTTATTGACTGCACCAGCGCACAAGTTGGAATCAATAGAAAGGAGTGGAAACGTCATTGCATTTCCATTGATCCAGCATCGAGTAACACAAATGATTTGTGGCATTGAGACAGAGGCGGTGGCGAGACTTAGAGGCGGGTCAGTCATTTCCATGAAAGGGACAACGCTATTTTTGCCCTAATCCCATCTACACTGAATGATTAAAGACTCTTTTCTTATTAGTTTTGAAGAACTTGATCCTATCTTGAATGCCCTAAAGTCCCATTGCTTTTACTGTAAAACAAATGGAGCCCATATTTAGATTTTTCAAAAACTTGGGTAATAATCTTTTGTCGCTTTACACCTGATACCGACTAACAATGAAGAACCTACGTTAACTAGAGCTGAGTGACTTATTAACTGAGCAAGCACTGCCAGAGCATAAAATGTTTGATTTGGAAAAATGACTTGCGGTCAGGGGAGGCAGGTGCAGATGTATCGCACGTCAACATGAAAATATAAAATTGAAAATATATTAAACAGGTTTATTTGTTCAGTGTTTTTTCTTTTACAAAAATGCTGAATATGCCCATTACATTATGAAAATGTACAATAACATTTTACTGTGCAGAATGTCTGCAGATGCAGAGTGAGGCACACAATTCTCTTGCCTCGTGACAGAGGGTGATAGTGAGACCAAGGATTCTGATTTGGCACAGCCCTCAGCCCCAAACAATACAATTAATGATATAATTAACAAACTCACCGTAAGTCAAGTCTTATTACATAAGGCAAGACAATATTTTTTTTTCTAATGCTAGAGTTTACATGTTTCTTTCTTACTCTGCAGACAAAATGATGGATGCGATTCAGGTTGATGTATTGGTTACCCAAATCCTAACCTCACCCACGTCATTTGTATGGAGATAAGTGAGTTCCATCAATGTCCGTGTTGTGCTTCATTATGGTCAAGCTTGAATGAATGATATAATGTATCTCACTAACTGTGTGTAACTGAATTTCACTCCAAAAATGATCGCAACATATGAGCCCACCATGTACCCGGGCACCCACCCCGGACACAGGTACACACACACGCTCACACAAATGGAGCTGACAGATGCTTTGACTTCCTTGTTCCGCTTTAACGTAGGGCAGCCTAGCACATACTGTTCTGTCAATGCATAAAAGCATTTTGTTGTACCTGAAAGTCAACATGTGTTTTCAGACAACTTGCCTGAAAGCTTTCTGCATTTTGGTGACCATCCCAGCTGCCAGCATTCTTATGGCCACATCTATTGGACATACAAGAATTATGAAGTCAAGAGCCAAAGTGCTGGTGCTGGGGTGTGTTGGAGCCTGTTGCCTCCCTTCTGAGGCATGTTTGGGTAATAAATAATCTACAGTAACAAGGTCTGAAGATAAATTACTGCAGCAGACACTTCCATTTTTCCTGCATGACCAGAGTCAATAAAATAAGGGCTTTGAGGCTTTATTTCAATGACAGCATTCTTGCGACAAATGCCTTTTGAGGGAATGAAGATCAGGTTTGAATTATGGTTGAATGTCCGTGCTTATTGCCTTTTGTTCTTATAACCATCCTTTATATTTTCCACTCATTGCAGCAACAGTGTTTTGCTTACGTTTTCATATTATTATTTTTTCTTTAATTATATTAATTTTAAGAAAGGAGGATTTTACATTCCCAATTGATTCTCTTATCTCACCAAAACTGTTGGTGATTTCTAAATGTTCTGATAATCCCTGCATTTACATTGAAAATTTACATTTCGGGCAAAACGAATGGGAATGGAAATGTCATTTTGAGTCACAATAAGAATTGATTGTGCATGGATTGATTTGTTTTGTTTTTTCACTAAAATTCCTAAAGACTCTGTGGCAGGGAAGTCGAATTAAATGTAGCTCTGGGGCCACATGTGAGAGAAAACATATAGGAAAAGAGAGAGAAAGGGAGAGAAGAGTGATGAAAGAGAGAGAGAAAGAGAGAGGAGGAGAGAGCAGGAGAGAGAAAGAGAGAGTGAAGGAAAGACGGGGAAAGAGATAGAGAAAAGGGGGGAGGGTATATAGAGAAACACAGAGAGAAAGAAACTGAAAGAGAGAGAGGGGGGGAAAGAGAGAAAAAAGACAAAAGAGAGACACAGAGGGACAGTGTGAGAAAAACAAGAAGAAGAGAAAGAGAAAAAAGACAGAGAAAAGAGAGAAAAGGGTAGAAGAAAAAGAAAGAAAGAGCGAAATAGAGAGAAAGAGAGAGAGAGAGAGAGACAAAGAGGGGAGACAACGACACACAGAGAGAGAAGAATAAAACAGAGATAGAAAGAAATACAACTACAGAGTCTCATTTTATGTTTTGTTTTCTGACGATTACATTAAATCCATTGCAGTGGTTTGAGTTGTATGTATTTTGATCAGATTATGTTTTGGGTACCTGGGTATTCTGTGGTAATCAGCTAAATCCAAATCTTTCAACTGCACTCTTGAGCTTCATTGAGTACTATTGCAGCATGTTTCTTCTATTAGTCAATGAAAGAGCAGGAAGCCTTGTTGCACATCATGCAGGACCTAAAGGGCTTTATACATCATCATTTTTAGAGGATTTGGCATTTCATCCCTTGAGAGCTAATCCCTATGATGTCCATGATAGATGCAGGGATCCGATTATAGGCAATCAACTTCAACCTTTCCCTCCACACACACTCAGGCTAATTCAGGGATACAGAAGACTTCCATTCTTTAGACCAGTCCTGGGCACTCAAGTCCTCAATGGTTTCTCTGTTCCAATACAGGTGATTCCAAGCTCCTGAACTGATGATTTGTATCACCTGAGTTGAAGAGGAGAAACTTTCAAAATAATGAAGGACATGCAGCCTCCAGGACCGGAGTGCCCACGTCTTCTTTGGACTATTGATGTCAGTGAATGTGACATTCTGGTTTATTACACATAGAGGGGTTTGAGAAACCCACGAACACGTTTAGAAGACATGAGTGATTGGCGAACAGTGGAAGTACAACCTGGGATACTTTAGCATTCACAACAGTGTGTAGCTTCATACTGCTTTAGGGGAAATGTGTTCTACTTTTTAGTGTATTTTGATATTTTTAAATGCAATCATGCAGGTTAACAAATAACATTTAAGTAGGTATTTACTTTCATATACATATACAATGCACCTTTTTAAAGGTTCTTGAATGTTATTGATTTCTCTAGAATTGAGTGAAAGGGTTATTTGTTTGGCTTTAGGTGAAAGTTAATAATCTGTGTGTGATCAAGGATTCATAGCCAATTGCCTTGGGAGGTGAGGATGACCAGAATACTTCCACCTTCCTAAATGATGCCAGCTCTAAAACTATTAATGCAAAAACTTTCAAATTGAAGAAATGTAGCTCCAATAGTTATCTGTAAAAGTTCCAAAACGAATGTATGAACCCCCAATTAAAACCCCTTTTATATAAATATTGCAGATTTTAAAGACCCCATCGTACCATTAATAAGTTTTGGCTATGTACGAGTCAAAAAAAAAATATTCATTCAAATCAAAAGTTTCAGTCCTGCAACTATGGAAAACATATTTGTATTTGAGTTTCTGATTGAAAATCATCAGTACAATTGTGTACCTTATCATATACTTCACGTCCTCACGACTAATTGATAACAATGACCCCGCTGCTAGAAAAATCAAATTTGTCAGCTTTGAAAAAACTCAATGAAGCTTGCTGACAGCTAACCTTATGAGAACATCAAAAACCCTAAAACAAAAAGCAAGTTGTTCTGCCTTCTAGTCTTTTTTTTCTGGAATGTCTCATTGTTTTCATCTGTGACAGTTGTGGGGGGTACATTTTTATTGCATTTTCTGCTCATTGCATCACTAGAGATAACTAAAACAAGAAAAACAGAGATAGCTGTCTTAGCATTGGATGTCTGCAAAATTAGCCAAGGGAGCAGCCTCATTAAAAAAAAAAACATTTTTTTTCCAGGCATTTTGTCGCATAGAATTCATTTTATCCCAGATAACTGTATTCAAAATATAGCAGTTTATCTAAAACTGTTTGAATGTTTCACTGAGCACACCGCCAGTCAATCATAATCATGTCGTGTCGTGCAAATCCTAGGTAGAAAAATAACCACCAATTGGTCAATTATAGGCATACTTTTATGAGGACACTTAGCGAGGATTTTCAGATTGATGATCTTGGCACTTTTGTCGAAATGGCTTGAAGCATTATTGCTTGATTCAGGACAGCAGACCAGACTCTATAAAAAAACACAGTTATAGTGACTGAAGGAATCCACGGAGATCCTCTTTGATAAAGTTATAAAAGACTAGAAACGACCAGACAAACATCTAATATTATCGCACATAGATTGTATTTAAATTCCACAATAAAATGATGCCTGGCGTTTAATTAAAAGTTGATGTCTTTAAATGGAGAACGTGCAGGGCAGCAGAGGGCTGACTTAGAAGAAAAAGTGCATTTCATTAAATAAAAATCTATATAAACAAAGATATAGGGATACCTCCTGTGTGGATATTACGATTGTTATTGGTCTCATAACATGCTTTTGAGTTCTTACTAGTTATTCTAATACCATGCTAGTTTCCTCACCATTATAGATTTTACTCTTTCATCAGCTTTTCCCCCTTAGTCAAGTGCTTGGATGCATTCTTGTTGTTTTTCTTCAACTCTTCGAAAAATAACCAGTAGTAATAGGTTAACCTCATGCGTTTTTAGAGCAACGTTTTACTTTATATGAATTTTGGTTGTTCAAGTTCAATATCATAAAATTATTGTTATGATTGTTAACGTAGTTGCTTTTTGAGTAGAAGTAGTTTCGTGGTAATGGTGGAATCTTAATAGGTTTGGCCATTTCATTTGTAACTACACAAAGAGTTGTAGCTTTATTTCTTAGTCCAGGTCTTATTTTTATCGAAATTGTTAGTTTGATTGCACGTTTTAAAGAAACTTCATCTTGGTTTTTAACATTTTCTTCCAAATGACAGGAAAGAAAGTAATTGGAAAGTGATTTGGAGATAAAATATGTGATTAATGGTGTATCAGTCCCGTGTTAAGTTTAAACTTTAGTACACACTCCAAATAAGGCAATGGATTTTGAACCTGCAAGAAGGACCCGTAGAGAATTCCATTCCATCCTAAAGCCCTCCTCTGAGACCCCTCTTTCTTTAAAATAGTCAAAGATACAATAAAACAGATCAACACTTAAGGATGTGAAAATGAAAGAACAGGATTTTGGCCGATAACAACAAAGATGTAATAGTCAAAACAATGAACAATAGAGTCAAAATAAGGAAGTAGCATCCTATGAAATCTCCTTTGCATTTATCAACTAGTTTGAGATTTTCGTATTAGGCATAAAGTCCTCCCGTCGCCGTGACCTTCTGGTTGTTTTCACACTGGGTCTTTGATCACTTCGACATCTCCCCTGAGACATTCATAATAGATATTTTTTATTAGCAATGGCAGAGCTCACGGAAAGGTGTCAATTCGGACTTCTGCCGGTGAGGGTTCAGTAATATCTAACAATTATTTTATAATCCAACAGCTAATTGGAGATGGCAGATTACTTTTTCCACCCCCCGAACTGGTTGTTTCTACAAATATCAAAATGAGCTTTGAAACTCTCGACCAGGTCTAAACCGGTTTTGATGTGGTCTGTTGTCTCAATTACTTATTGGGGGGGTTCAAGTTTCTGTAATATTGACTAAAACACTCCAGGCTTTAAACTCCATCCATCCATCATCTGCACCACTTATCCTCAGTAGAGTCGCAGGGGAGTTGGAGCCCATCCCAGCTATCTTCTGGCAGTGGGCAAAGGAGACCCTGAACTGGTTGCCTGCCATTCGCAGGGCACATAGAGACAGAACACTCACTGGAGTGCCCAATAAACCCCAAAATGCATGTTTTTGGGAATGTAGCAGGAAACCGGAGTGCCCGTAGAAAACCCACGCAAACACGGGGAAAACATGCTAACTCCACACAGGAAGGTTCGATCTCATGACCTCAGAACTGTGCCGCGGACGCCCTAACCACTCAGCCGCTTTGCTGCCCTCCTTTGCATTTATCCAATAGCAAAAACAGAATGGACTACACATGATATAGAAATACGATACAGATCAATTACGTTTTATTTTATAGTCCAGAAACGACTGCATCACATCCCTCCCCTTGTTTGCACTTTCTCAGAAATGTATAGTGACATTTATTTTCCTTCCTTTTTTGAACATAACCAACACCAACAACAAAAAATCAGATTAACACAAAATCCCTCCATTTATTCTCAACTATAAAATAGAGCACTAGCCCAGAGTGCAAAGATTAGTAAAAGTAAGCATTTATTTTGGTCTGTGGACTTTTGATGCAACAAGACTATTTCCTCACCTTGGGGCTGTGCTAGCAGGATCATTCACCCTCTGACTGATATGCTAATTTTAATTTATGGCGTTTCTTGACATTTTGAACATAGAAAGCCTTGGAGCCTTAAATGCATGAATCCTCAAATTCTCTTCATTATTCATCATGAGGCTAGAAAATGTCTGATACATCAAAAAAGTATTTCCCTGTGGTTTGTTGGCGATATTTGCTTCGGGGACATCCCCTGTTTATGAGCTTTTAGTTGCGCTTACCGGGTTGTGACATCTACCACTGCAAAATAAAAGGCACTGGTTACTCTATTGTGGTTTACCTCAAACCTTGTGAATTAGTGATCAGCACAAATATCCATCCATTTTGTATCTATTGGTGCATTTGACTTCATCAGGGTTGGGGGGTTAGCGGTGGGTTGAAATAATGTGTGCCTGTGTCAATCGCAACCCACATCTTCTACACAGTTCCATGAACAAGTTTTGGCCCTCTTTCTGATATTTGTGGTTGCATATTTATCAATCACAAAGGTTTTAGATCATCAAACAAATTTTAATATCACACAGAGACTTCCCAAGGAAAAATGCAGTTTTGAAATGTTGATTCCATTTAATAAGGGACAAAAATCTATCCGGCTCAATGTGAAAAAGAAATTGTCCCCTGAATCTAATAGGGATTTGGGACCCTTTTGGCAGCGATAACAAAAATCAGACGTTTACGATAATTGGTAATGAGTCTTTCACAAAGCTGTGGAGGGATTTTGTCGCACTCTTCTTGGCAAAATTGTTTAAAATATGTCAGGAACCAGGAACGGAGACGGGAACCCAATTGCATTAGTTTCTTAGTTTTATTTGAAAAGAGACGTAAGCTGGCATCCATGATCCAGTGATCATGGATTGTGGGGAGGAGGTCGCTCATGACGCGGAAGTGGCACTTCTTTGGCGAGCGATAGCAGTCGGGGGGTTTAAAAAGTGGTAAGTAGCCATTCAGCGACCAGGGCTGGTGTCGCCACCGGGGCAGCCGCAGGTGCCCCGAATCAGTAATCATAACAACATATGAGATAGTAAGGGGTTTTCTAGCATGAACTGCCCATTTAAAGTCTCATCACAGCATCTCAATTGGATTTAAATCCGGACTTGACTTAGCCATTCCAGATCTTCATTTTGGTTTTTCGGAGCCCATCAGAGGTGGAATTCTTGGTGTCTTTGTTATCGTTGAATGATTCAAGAGCGCTTGAGTTTGAGGGCACAAACTGATGGTCGGATGTTCTTCTTCAGTATCTTCTGGTAAATACCATAATTAACACAGCAAGTTGTCCTGGTCCTGAGGCACCAACACAGCCGGATACCATTTACTGTTCATGACTCCATCATATGAAAGATACTGGCCAAAAATGTGATCCATAGGAGAGTTCCCGACCGGCACAGCGGTTGGGTGGTTAGCGTGCAGCCCTGCTGTGCTGAGGTCTAGGGTTCAGTTCCAACTACCGCAGCATCCGCGTGCAGACTTTGCATGTTCTCCCTGTGGCTGTGTGAGTTTCCTCGGGGCACTCCAGTTTCCTCCCACATTCCAAAATCATGCGTGGCAGGTTAATAGGACAGTCAAAATTGTCCCTTGGCATGAAGTGTGTTGTCTGTCTCTTTGTGCCCTGCGACTGGCTAGCAACCAGTTCAGAGCCTCCCGTGTCACCAGGGTGTTCTGGTGCCTACTGCAGGTAGATGGCTGGGATTGGCTCCAGCACCCTCGTGACCCTCGTGAAGATATGCAGTGCGGAAAATAGATGAATGGATAAAATAGTTCCCAGATGCAAATCAGTACTGTCACAAAAGATTGATTATCCTCAAGACTTTTGGATATACATTCTATGGACTGATAAGTCAAAAATTGAACTTTTTGGAAGTTGTGCAGCACATCACATCTGGTGTAAAAATTGACAAAAAGAACATGATGACGTCAGTAAGGTGTGTTTGGGGCTGCTTTGCTGCCCCAGGACAAGGTTAACTTCCTGTGGTTAAGGCATTAATGAATTCTGGTGTTCCTGGTGTGTCCTTAATAAATAGAATCAAAATTTCAAAACTGCATTTTGTATTTCCTTGGCCTGTCTTTGTGTGATATATAAAATTGGTTTGATGATTTGAAATCTTTTTGAGTTATAAATATACAGAGAACACAAAAATCAGACTTGGGGCAAATACTTTTCTCGGGACTGTAGGTAAACAATGTTTTCCAATCTTCTTCAGGATGTAGAAGGTGACACCCTTGTGAGGGTGTTAGTTTCTCTATGGTGCACTACATTGCAGTAAATAAATTGAAAATGTAAGTTTTGAGATCTGAAAAAAAAAACACTGATGTCATGCACGTTAAACTGGTAAAAATCAGAAAAAAACAATCGCTCTGGTTAATAATTAAAATCACAACAGTTTTTTTTCTAAATGTGAGCAGATCTGGGTTTTCGAGGGCAGGTTTGTTTGCAAAGGCATTCTAATCCTGGCAATATTTTGGGAACACTCATTAGGGATGCCTGATAAAGTTTCTAATCACTATGCAGATTAGGAACACATCAATTTCACATTTTCATTCTGCAACACGCCAGCTCTGCTGATAAGCAAGTGGAAAGACTGACAACATGCTTCTTGATATTGTATTTCTTTTGTTGACATGCATATTCATTTCAGTAGAGGTGTTGTTTTGCTTTGTGGAAATTTGAATTATTTAAACATGGATTCAATTTCTTATTATACCTTAATCTTTTGGGTAAGAAACCATATTTTGGAGTGTAACCACTACTTTGTGACTGCAGAAGGAATCATTAGTCCAAGCTCCAACCTAATACATAAATTTGACATTAAAAACATCGCATCAAAACTTATTTCCATTAAAACTCAGTGCTTGCTTTATTACTATCACAATTGTTTTGTGGGAAGAAAATGTTTGAAAATATCACATTTGAATTCTAAATTATGTTGGACAAATTCAGTGTTGAAGCCCAGAGACTGTGTGGTTGATTGTGTTTTATATTAAGGGCCGGAGCATCGATACTGGGCAGGTATTTTGATCGGATCGGTTCTATTGTCCTGTGATTGATACTGTCCTAACATTTTAACTATCACTACAGCATGGTTGTTAGAGGGTGGTAGGATTATAAAATCCCAAATTGGATCCAATCGTGTTTACATTTTATTTGCACTACTTGTTAGGGTCTGGTATGCTTTCTACAACCAGAGGGCCCCAAACCAGGGTTTAAATTGGGCACAGGTGTATCCAACCACCACACTCTTGTGCCCAATTATGCTGAACCCTTTATAAGGACATTTTGATAAACAGGGTTGGGTAGGGTTACTTTAACTTGATTACTTTCAATTACTTTTGGATTACTCCAATACCAAATATGCTAATAAAAGAAAAAATAAACTAAATATGACTAAATATGAATACAATTATTCAACTTTGTGCAGGCTTGGGGAGTAACGGAACACATGTAACGGCAAAAACGATGTTGGCAAGCTGTTTGGATTTATTTTCATTTTGTTTCTGTCGCATTTTATGTTAGTTTTGCTGGAGATCAAAGAGATCAAAGCCAGGAGATAAAGCTTACCACGTGTTGTGAGTCATATGTTTTTTCATATTTAGTTTCTTTTGTCTTTTACTAGCATATTTGGTATTGGAGTAATCCAAAAGTAATTGAAATTAATCAAGTTAAAGTAACCCTACCCAAACCTGTTGATAAACACACATGGTCAGGACATTTTCAATTTCAACAGAATTGATTTTGTGGGGTGATGGACCCATGTGTATGGGAGAGGCAAGAACTGGCGGAGGTGGGATTGCATTTAATAACAAAATTATAAACTGATAAAAGCTGCACTAATACAGAACTTTTGGCTGAAAATACTCACATTGAAAATCATTGTTAAAGGAGCTGTGTGAAATCTGGAAATTTTAACTCGCTGCCGCCATCTTGTGCCTTTTTTTCTAGGTAGGAGTAGCCAAGTGATAGGGTGTTTGTCTCCTTTTGCCCTGCGACTGGCTGTCATCTGGTTCAGGATGTCTTCTGCCCACTGCCCCCAAGTCAACCGTGGTGGGCTTCACCACCCATGTTTGGACTTGAGGCTGGGAAGTGAACTAATTGAATTGGTGCCAAGTCCTCTTGAGACATCAGGAAGCTGTCTCATGGTAAGGTTCAAAAAGTGATTTCTCCAGTTTTTTTTACAGCTTCATTCTAAAGTTTGTACTTTTACTCCACGGTTTCCATCATCCGTGGCACCTTAATTTTCGCTCCCCGCTCTCAAGGGCGTGATCCCTGTCAGGCAAGTTCAGTTCTATGTACTCTGTCCCGAGTTATTACGTTAGATTTGCCAGCTCTGCAAACATAACCGCAAAGTCAAATCAAGTCAAACTTACTTTTGGGAACTCTCATCCCCCATAAAGCACTGGATCTTTCTTCTCATCAGCTGTTTGTCATTGTCCCCAAAATACTGTCTGAACTTCATCTTCACTAGGCCCTCCTTTAAACAAACACTAGCTAACAGAAGTATGTATATTTTCAGTTATAATATTTATTGTTCCAAAAGAAAAGTTTCGTACAAGACTTTGGAGCCTTTGCTGCATGCCAGATCCAAGCATCTCACGACAAATTGTATCCAAACACCATACTTGAACCATGAATGAATCCTCTTAAACTGACCAGGCCAAAACTCTTTACCACAACAACAATGACTTCAATATGAACCCACACAGTGTGATAACAAACAGACCACAAGGCGTACACTTCCCACATGCAAATATATTTTTTCTTCCATTTCAACAGCTTCATTTTCAGTTTGAAGGATGGCACCATAAATATTGCCACAGGCGCATAGTAATTCTTCCAGTAAGCATAAAGTTTGCATAATAGCTGAGTTGCTTAAAATGCTTTGCAATATTTCATTGGCATGGGCTAATTCACTCTGTTGACATTTTTCCTGGGAGGTCAACCACGTTATAAACAACTTACAAATCCACTGAAATCTTTGCCCGTAGCAGTTGAAAAATGAATGACCACAAAAGTGTAATGAAAGAATAACTGCAATAATCGTCAGATAACTAGCAGTGTTTACCATTAAATATAACCCATTTGAAATAGTCCTGACAAATTACCTAAACAGACCCTCCGGCTACTTACGGCCGTTTGTTAGTTGAATTTGTTCTTCAGTTGCTTCATTGCTATATTTTGTATGGAATGTATGTTTTATATAAATATGTTTAAGGTTTATATAAGTATGTTTAAGGCTTGTATATGTAACCTGTATTGTTTTCTACTGATAAATAAACATTTATTAAAATAATACGCTCTACAAAGATAAATAAAGTGAAGTTTAACTTACTTTTGGAAGGTGAGCTTCAAGAGATAGGAGACTTCCTTCTCCGTGGTAGAAAGTGGCCAAAAAAAAAGCCATCCAACCATTTTCTCAACCACATCAAGCTTCCTTATTACACTTTCATTTCAAATAAAACGGCTCGCCTCTTCTTTTTACTTTACACCAACCATATTGAATAGATGCACAAGATATTAAACAATAAAAATTATAAAGTTCTTAGCACGCTGGAGTTAACGCACAGTCTGTTTACACATAAACTGGGAAGGAGAAGTCGGATTTCTTCTTTGGGGTCGATTCTAGGTGAGCTCTCACAGCGCTACACGCCGGTAGTGGCGGAAAGAAGCAGTATAGTACTGTCTTGTACTCGGAAAAAGGTGCACGATACAAAATCTAACTTAGAGCATTTTTTGGATATTTTTCAACATCCCCAGAAAAATGTTCGTATGCACCATTGTTCGTAACTCGAATGTTCGTAAGTAGGGGAGCGTCTGTAAATGGGTTGTTTGGCATGCCATTTTCCTATTGAGCAAATTTATGAACCACAGTTACCTCCCAGTACACGCCCTGCAATCAGTTGGCTCCTAAGAGTGGTCACACGGAGGCCAGTCTGCTAATTACCCATTGGAAAGAATCCCCAGATTTTAAAACATACAAAATGTGAGATAATAGTTTTACAGAATATCTAACTACACGTCATCAAAATATTCAAATTAATGCATTTTGAAGACAGGCTGTCTCGTCTTTGACTTCCTGAAAAGCACACCCTAGCAAGCCAGTTACCGTATCGGTGAACATTTTAACTAGTCAAAAAGGTTTTTAGTGTTTTAAACTAAATTTTGGGAGGCATTGTGTCCAAAGAAGGTGCAGCAATGGTAAAACAAAATGCGAGCAGCCAAAATTGGCCACACTGGCAAATATAAACCACAAAGGGGCTGAACCAGCCGGGACACGGCAGGCTAGCTGGCTGCTGTAGAGAACGGACTCGGATTGATCACAAGCGGTAAGCTATCACTTGCTCATCTTTGCAGTGTGCTTGAGTTCAATTAACACACATAAATCTAAACATCGATACATCTATATATATATATATATATATATATATATTTTTTTTTTTATTTTATTTATTTATTTTGTTACAAATGTTTAAAGAAGAAGAAATGTTTTTGAACAAGCCATTTTTATACTTTTGCATGGATAAGTTAAAAAACACAATGTAGACAATTTAAACTACCCAATTAAGGGATTGAAATAGCAAATTTAATTTTGTGATCAACTTTGATTTTGGTGTATCAAAATGGATAGTCATATGGTAACTTTTAAGAGCGCAAATTACATTTGGTCCATTTTACCATGTAAAATAGGACTTATGTTTATCATGAACAATACCTGCTGTGAAATTCAGTTATATTTCCCCAGTTTCAGGGGGCAGGAACAATTAATTCTCACAGCAGTGCTCTCTGAATGGATAACCCTCCATTTCCAAACAATTAAGCTGAGCTATTAGTTGACTTTTTTGTGTACTGTAATTCCAGGATTTGTGTCTGGTTAGTAAAGCAAAAAAGGCACTCTTCCTTTGTTTCCAAAGTAAAGGAAAATGATTCTGACAATTTCTGAGAAGGTAATTATCCCTCCATCCATCCATTATCTGCAAGAACGCCACAAGCCTGTAAACTAGTCCAAAAAGTCCATAACAGCAATGACGCAGCCTCCCATCTCTGCCGGCTGGTCGATGCAGGCATTGACTTGCTTTATTTAAATGTTCGAAATAAAGGTTTCATTCATTCATTCTTTGGTCTTAATGTACAATAGAGTGTTTATATGTATAATAATTGTTAGAAAGAATAGATGTTTCTACTTCTTGGATTTCACCGATCACGAGTTCTGTTTCTAACAGAACAAGTGTAATAATCAAAGGTTCACTATACAGTATATATATTTTTTTTGTAGAGAACATGCAAAAGAAAATGTCCGTCTGATTGTACACCCTGTTACGACGTGTTCTGAGCAAGTTTCTCGTAGCACATCAACTAATACAGTTTGTAAGCATGCTTTAAATTGAAGGTAGTCACTCACAACAAAAATAAAAATAATTGCCTCCAAACCATCACTTTTTCGAAGATCAAGTAGGCAGTTGCAATATTAATCAAGGCAAAACTGGTTTCGTGCAAACCAAATTAGGAGGTGCCTATACACCACACGCTGTCATCCAATCAGTTTGGGAAATGTTCACGTGTTTGCTCCCTGTTTTTTTTTTTTTTTTAAATCGCTTTTAATTTCCTATATTGAATCAGGCAAAATCTTATGTGAAGCAACTTCATCTGTTATGGACTCTGACAATGTGATGGAGCGTGTTGCATTTCACTGATTGCCTATTTATATGCAATCCATATGGCCGCATGTGGAGTCCACCTTGCAGCCCTCGCAGGGAACGCATGAATCAATAATTTTAGAGTAAACAATGACAAACTTATTGCCAGACTGTGCATTTGTCATGCAGAGAAACATGCCAGCCAGTTTATGTGCATGGCCAACATTTGCAATTTTATTTGAATAAATAAAACACAGAATAAAGCAAATACAGAAACCCCTTACTTAGTGCTATGGTTGTCGCTGGTTCTTTGCTTCGTAGATTTTTTTATTGAATTGTCATTGATATCAATGTATTGTGCGTTGAGTTCAGCAGAAAGTGGCCAGCAAATACTATCACAGGGGCAGGTTTTGAAGGACTTTGTGTGTTGGGTGGTTGTGACCAATGTTCCCTCTAATTTTCCACGGGTCTGTGCGTTCACACAAAGTCGATGAGCAACGCTTGAAGCAACAGTGATCAACCATAATCCCAAGTGTAGCAACATAAATAATTATCAAACATGTCCAAAACTTGACATCAAGCTACATTTTGGTGAGTTTCCGTCAATGCAAAATGATTTTTCTCTTTTGAATGAATTGACTCATACTCATACGTACTATTGCAAAGGTTGTACGGCCTACAAACGTCGTTTGTTCTTACAATTCTTTCACAAGATATATTTTGTCGCATAATATTAACATTTTGGGGGGCTTATTTAGTGGGTTGCAAAATACAGAACTGTACTTAGTCACATTTTTAGTGGAAGTACAATGTTGGCAACAAGATTCACTTGATACAATTGGAAATTATTTGAATGCAACACAAACGTGTTTTTTCTACTTTTTTTTTAATTCCTTTAAAAAAAGTCTCATTGTGTTTATTTTTTTTTCAGAGCTGTTTCTTTTTTTTTGTTCTCCATTTACTTTTTTTCCTATGCTTCTTTCTTTTTTTTTTCTGGCTTTTTTTCTGAATTTTTCTGTTACTTTTGTTTCTTTTTTTCCCAGCTTTTCACTACTTTTTCATTTTGGTATTTTTTTTCTTTTTTGTTCTATTCCCCCCTTCTTTTAAGTCCTTTTGTGCATAGTTTTACATAATACTTGGTCATGTTGGGATTAAAGAAGCAAAAACAACCTGAAGAGCTGTTTAGGACCCGAAAGAACCGGTTCCTTTTAGTGAGCCGAGCTGAAGAAGCCGGTTCTCGACAAACTCTACTAACTTTATTTTTCCACTTCGTTCGACATTGACTTCAAAATACTGCATTTAGGACACAACGTCAGGGGAACCCGTGTGTTTTTACCTTCATGCACTGTAACTTTGACTTAAGTCACTTGTTAATTAGTAATTGTGAGCCCTCATTTTTGTGCGCTGGCTAGATTTTCTTGTGCGCCGAGAGTGTGCGAGCAGTGGGCAATTGCGCACGCACGCAGCTTAGAGGGAACACTGGTTGTGACCTACTGTGTGCACGACTGTGATAGTCTGTTGTATGCTGTCAGTCAAACAGCAAGTCAGGCACAAAAGTTAACAAACTGTGGAGTACGGCTACTGCTGTTTTGGTATTATAGCAGCTTGTTACATTGACAGGAAATTCATCGATTGAATTGCAGTCTGATGAAAGTCAGAAGAGTGCAAAGAAATGGTGATCAGTGCTCCTTGGATTGTTATGAGGTCTGGTAAGCGGCTGATGCGTGGTCAGGAGAGAAATGTGAGACCCATGTAAATGAGTGCACGAGATGAATGAATGTATGTTGAATGGATACTTAAAAGAAAGAACACCCTCAGCCATGTAATTTAATCATTCATTTATTTTCATGTTATTTCATTTATAGGTTCATATGTGTTTGTTAATGTTGTCCTTTTTGTTGCAGTTTTATTTTTTAGCACGTTTATGTTAGTTTGGCAAAGTTTTGGGACATTTAGTAACGTTTTGTGATCAGGCGCCAGGGGCAGAGGTTGGGTCCTGAAAGTGAGCGTGTGAGGCTGTGAGAGTGGTAAATGTAGAAAGATGGACTGAGGTGTGAAGAGATGGAATGAGAGACGATCAAGATAACACGCAAAGACAAATGATAAACCTAAACAAAGCTGATACAAACAACAACCAACCGGACTCAACATTGTCCCCTTGAAGTGTGCAACAGAAAGCAATAATAAGGATGCAGGTATGGCCTACCTCTACAGCTAAGCTATGTAAAAACCCTCACAAGCCGCCCCTGCTCATCCTGTATATCACCGATGCCAGAGCCATTAACCATGAAACGGATGACCTGGAGCTACAACTTGTGGAAAACAGCTACATTCGAGGCGGTTATCTTTAATCATCGCTGAGACCTGGCTCAATTCAAAGTTACCCGATACTAGCGTGCAGCTAGCCAACTGCTCTCTAAATCTTTTCCTCACACTAAAAAGGAGAAGCCCTCCAATTTTGTTGTATTTTTGTATAACAATAAAGACCATTCATTCCACTGCTGTTCTGTGTTCTTATTTGTAGATCCAAAAGTTGTTATTTTGTCACAGATTTATATTCTCAGTCGGTAAGTAAGTCATCTTGGGGTAAGTTTGACCATTGCGGGCTTTTAAGAAGGTGCAACGCTACTTTGCTTTTTTCTTGTATTTCAGAGAATTCTTATTAACCACGATGACCGAGAGATTACTGTATAACTATAAAGTCAGCCTCTAAAGTAGAAGTTTTGATTTTATCCTTTTAAAAAGTTTTGATAAAGAAACTACATAACCATAACCTATAATAACTTATGAGCTACAGTCAATACATGTGCTCCAACTTTAACCCGAAGTACAGAAGAGGTATATTAATTAGGCCAAGAGCATGGAGTTCAAGCAGTAATTGCGGCCTGTCTTCTTACCTTACACTTCTTGTGGCCTAAAAGCACACAATCGTGCACGGTGCCATGTGGATTAAAGCAAACACACCAATTAAAAGCAACTTAAAAAATATTGCATTTCAGCTGCTTGGTAATTACTGTGTTTTGCTTCGCTTGCACTTTATGAACTGGGAGCCAAGAGCAGATCCTCTGTTAAAAATCACAATTGTTTCTCTGACTCTGGGATCAATTAAATATCTTGACATGGCTAATGAGTCCCTTCGGTGAAAATTTTCGTGCTGTGTTCCCAGAATACCAGGCAATTTGTATGTTTCGTAATGAGTGGTTTAGAGGCAGAAGCAATTTTTAATTGCGTGTTCTTAAAGTCAGCCTCATGAAATTGGCATTATCAAATGGGAGTCATTTTCTTTATTTGTTTAGCACATTGTTTCTCTTTGGAGGGTAGACAGTATTAGTTTTAGGAGAAATTAGACACTCTGGGCTCTTTTAGTTACGACTTTCAGTCACATTTGCGAGTCTTAACTGTAATTGCAGGACCAAACAAGAAAGGAGTGGAATTTTAGTACACATGTACACACACACACACACACACAGTAATTATACGCTTTGCCATTATGGGACACGTGCAAAGTGCAAAAGATTTAGCTAATTAAAGCAGATCCATGAGAACGTGTTACCTATCTCTTAGCTGAATGATTAAGTGAGGCAAAATGAAAGGCAATTCATACTTTGAAGCAGCATTTCTAAACTGGTGGTTCACGGGCCTTTTTTCAATGGGTCAATAGCCTTCGTCTTTGCAAAATAATGCTAAAAAAAAATCAAAGACAGAGGATCAATCACACTCCCTAACAGTAGATGGAGATAATGTCATGCTCAATTTTTTTCATGGTGATCAGTCATTGGGCACCGTCTCAATTATGTGTTGAGAAGGACCACATCCCATTTTGTTTTGATTTTGTTTGTTGTACTTCCGTTTATTGCTTTTAATAACGGTTCCTAAAAAAGTCACTAACAAGAGGAAGGAAAAGTGAAAAAAAAAAAAAAAACGAAAGAGTTGAAAAAGGAAATCATTGTGAAATTCTAAAATGGTGTATTAGTGCAATTGAGTGGAAGTTAACTGAACCGTTAAAATAACAATTAACAATGCAATGCCGAACTTGAAAATAATGTTCCCCATTCTTTGTAAATGTCTTGTGTTTCGATGTTGTGTTTTGATATGAAGGGAAGGTTACTATTGCATAAAATTAAATAAAACAATGATTAATATTTGGAGTTTACATTATATTACTGATCTGGAGAAGAGAAAGTCTAGATACGGTCGCGGAGCCAAACCGAGTTGGACATCGCTGATCTATTCAAATTGACGAACCACGGATATAAGTGTAGCGATTTCCAAATGAATTAAATTGTTTTGTTTTATCGAATTTATCGTTGGTTACTCATACATTTTAAGTAGCACGACAAAGACCATGCTAACTACAATAATAGGAACATGATAGATTATTTTTATGGCGCTTGTCTCTGCTGGACAGAATTTAAAAAAAAAATATCGTGCTATGTGGAAGGTGCCAGTCAAGGGTCACAACGTTGCCACCAAGCCCTATCAGTCATCGTGATGCTTCTTCCAACACACGACCTTTTGAGCGCCATCCCACACACTATTTGAAAACGCCATCAGCACAAGCGGCGTAATGAATTCTCTTGTCACTTACACCTCATTCTTCCTCGCCGCCCCCATCATAGCCTGCCGCTTGCTCTCTCATGGTAGCGACTGCCTCTCTGAGTGCACTTGAAATAAAGCGATGACATTTTGGGCAGGGTCAGTCCATTTAGGAAATCCACTGAGACTTCTGAGCCCGAGTGCTGGTTTTAACGTTTACGGGATAGCAAAACGAGAGATTGCTGATGGTAATCCATGTAGTTGCAACGGCGTTAAGGCCTTTTGGAGGGCAAAGCTGAAAGGGACATTTTTCACATGAATACTCCATTCTTGCAATCTGACTTTTATTTCCGATTACAGGTGGGCGGATGGAGCTAAATTTAGCTATTATCGATACTAAAGGCCCGGTCACACAGCCTTTCACGGGCGTATCGAGGCTGAATCACGGCCAGAAATTTCTGCCCGTGAAGCAGACGCGGTGGAAAATGTACAAAATTGGCTAAACCCGCTGTTTACCCGTGATATGCCCGCGAAACAGACGCCGGCGACTGTCCTGCGTCCTTATCGCGGGTAACCGCGGCTGCATCGCGTTTGATGCTTACACGCGGTACACACGCTAATGCACGTGATAACACCGCGATACAGGCGCAGAACAAACGTGCTATGACCGTGCTCCACCCGTGATTACTCACTAAAATTTCGTGTCCTACCCGCGTGTAACCACGTCTTGGCCGCGGCCGTAGCACGTCCCAGCACGTTCGTACCGAGTCTTTACCTCGTGTGTACCACGTGTGCCGCTCGCGGTTACCCGTGGTCTCAAGTTTTGAGCAGCGCAAAACTTTTTCGCGCGGCCAACCGCGTGTGAATTTCTTACCGCGTGTAAAGCACTGCTGTATCTGTAGCTGCCTGGTTTCTTTATGCAAGGCACACTTTTAACTATGATCCCTGCCTAGCCAACCGCATCCTACATGCCAGGCAGTATAGAGGGCCAAATCTATGCCTCCACACCTACAGGGAGCCAAAAGTGACAGAGGCAAACAGGAAGTGCAGTGAGGTGTGGACTTTCTTTTCCAACTACGGAAAAGGACAATGTCAGGTGTAATTTGTGTGGGAAAGTGGTCTGCTACTGTGGCAAAACCACAAATCTACAGAAACACATTATTATTTTTAACCTGCAGTGAACAACGAGCTGCAACCGAACTGTAAACACATAACTGTTCCTGAACATTAGCCTTTAAATCCATTGTCACCATGGAAACAGACCCAACGAATACTAAACAACTGACACTTTTTTGCACAGTGACTATTTTCAAGATATTGTGCAATGGAAGGTCTTTTAGCTTTCTAGATTGTTACACACTACCGGTATTTGTATTTTTGATACACAACTGTTTTGGGGGATTTGTTCTTAAACAGTTGTAATAGAAATATTTGTATCTACCTGTATATTTTATTATACTTTTAAAGTTTACAATGAAGTTATTTAATGAAACACAAATTAAAACGGTTTAAGTGCCCAAAATCTCTGTGCTGTGTTTATCGTAGCCATAAACTAACTTAATGGGCGAATGTTTTAGTTATTCGGTGATCATGACATTTCCAAGAAAAATGCACGAGCTCTGTATCGATCGATACTACCATGTATTTACTTGAACCGGATCGATACCAAAATTACCAGTTTCGCCCACCCCTAATCATGACGTGTTAAACAACAGGTTTACTGTTGACCCAAAATAATATGCATCACAAAACTTGATACGGGACAAAAATTAAATTTTATATCCGTACCAAGCTTTGCTCTCAGCAGCAATATTTTTTTGGAAGGGCCACATTGGGGCATTTCATTTCAACAAGGGGATCTCTTAAGGGGAAGGCAGAGGAGTGAGAGATTCAACACTGTGTCAGTCTGTTCATATAACTGCTATCGGAAACTTAAATACTGTACTGTCCTGGCAAAAAAAAAAAATCTTCATCAAACGCATGTGGGGAGCGTTTTACTTATTTGAAGTAGAATTATACAACATTTTAACTTGCCTTTACAGTGAAATGAGAACATTTACATTTAAAATATGGGGGGCACGGTTACTGGTTAAAACGTCCAGGTCCCTGGGCACTCGGGTCTCATCCCACATTCCAAAATCATGCATGACAAGTTGATTATTGGCTCCAAGTTGTCCCTAAGAATGGATGCGTTTGTGAATGTATGTATGTCTATGTGTGCCATGCCATCAGCCAGCAATCAGTCCACAGTACCCCCTGCCCGCTGTCCAATGTCAGTTGGATGGGCACCCCGTTAACCCAAGTGAGGATTAGTGGTTTGGAAAATGACTGGATAAAAAAAATGATGAATGATTGTATTTAGGAGATGTAGTCAAACTACATAATTTTAATCCAAATAGAAAACAGATATTGAAAGAACATAATTGTTCTATCTTGGGTATTTGAAAGATTAATAACGCCAAACCGGCCTTCCTGCTAGCTTCCACCTTACTCGATAACTGGCCAAGACAACAGAGTACGGCAACCTGAAAGGGACATAAACGTGAATCACATATAAGGCATTCTACTACACTTATTCCCTTTACCCAAAAAAAAACCCTCAAAATGAATGAATGTACTTCTTCCCTTATTTTTGTCCAATAACCCATAACAAGAAATGACAACCGTCCAGAAAGAGTTTATTTATACATTTCATGTTCTTTCTTCTTACTAATGATTGAACTGTTCAGGTGGTTTCCTTTCGCGTAAAGCATAGCATCTCTCTATCTGGAACACTGGTGGAAGTCCAGGTTGCTCTAGAATGTTAATCTCCTGACTTTGGCTTGGTGGAGCAAAGACATTTGGGTGGATACTGACCTCGCCGTTGCTTTTGTGGGAGGTGTTAGACAGCAGCAAGTGATCCACATGAACACTGACCTTTGCGCTGTCCTACTTGTTTAAGGGCCTTTGCAGTGATACCACCTGCGCTTGGGATGGCGGCTGTCCCGTACCTTAGCATTTTCCCCATCACTAAAGAGCCTGACTGGGCTTCTGCTTTTGTCATGGGCCTTAGTTTGCTGCAGATGATGCTTGACTACAGTCCCCAATAAGTCAGGTTCCAGCAGGGTCAGACGGGTGCGGGGTTTACGTCTTAGGAACAATTCAGCTGGTGTACGTTCTGTAACTGTGTTTGGGGAGTTTCAATTGCTGAACAGCAAACAAGCAACCCTATGGTGTGTTTGCACAGACTGATTTACCCCTTTAGTCCACGTTTTATTGAAGACTCGCACAGCTCTCTCAGCAGCTCTGTTCGCGGCCGGATGGTAGGGTGGTTTTAATGTATGTTTCAAATTGCTGTTCCTCATAAATGTCTCAAATCACTCAAATGCGTGAGAGGCGCATGGCACAACAGAGGCTAAAACAAGCCAGGTCCTTTTCTTGCAGTTGATCTGGACTTGGCGGGTTGTCCTCATCCAGGCAACAGAGACAGGGGGAATCACAGAATTTTGCAGCCTACAGATTCTGGTGTGACAGGACTCCAAGCTTGTAGATCCCGGGCAGCCATATTGATCTGGGCCCATGATTACACATGAACACACTGGTTTTCAAATCCTTAGCATACAGCTGGAGACTCTGGTCACTTCCTGTGAGATTATTGTTGGTCTTTCTACATGTTGTTAGACTCAGGGTTGAAAAAAGGTTAGAGGAAATAGCTTTGAGGCAGTGCAGTTCATCTAAAATTGTATGCAATGAGATTATACACAGCACTCCAGGGTAAACATGTAATAAACACTTTAAAGAGAAAAAGGATAAATGACTGGATACAAAGGCAAAAACTAGTAACAACATAGTGCTTAGAGACGATTATTATTACATATTATATTACATATTACATAATATAAATTATTTGTTACAGTAGTGCAATGAAAAAGAAGTGCATTGTAACAATAGCTATATGAAAAAAGTGCAATAACATTAACAGCAACAAAAATCTGCAAGCAAAACACAAGGTATTTATTTTTCACAGCTGTTTGCTTTTGTTTAGTGTGGTGGTGGCCGTGGGGAAGAATCGACCAATAGTTTCATCTTATCTTCTTTGAAAAAAATATGTTTTTCTTCAAAAATAACATTTCTAAGCGACCTCCAACTTTTCAACAGTAGTATATGAAAGAACAAACACTGGTTCAACAACTGAATGCTACTTGTATTATTTGTTATAATAAAACTTGAGGTCAGGCAGCACGGCAGATGAGTGGTTAGCGTATCCGCAGCACAGTTCTTAGCTCATGGGTTCAAATCCAGCTACCAGCCTTTTTGTGCGGGGTTTGCATGTTCTACCTGTGGGTTTCCTTTGGGCACTTTGGTTTCCTCCCATATTCCAAAAACATGCATTTCTGGTTAATTTGCCGGTCCAAATTATACCTAGGTGTGAATGAGTGAGTATGTTGTCAGTCCTCGGTTGCCCTGCGACTGGCTGGCAACCGGTTCAGGGTGTCCTCTGCCCACTGCCCAAAGATAGCTGGGATAGGTTCCAGGACCCCTGCGATCCTGATGTGAATAAGCTGTGCAGATAATGGATGGATGGAAAGATTGAGGTCCAATCCAAGGAAGCTTTTCGCTTGCTTCATGATCTTGCTTTTAGAGTAGATCGGGCGCACGCATCCCCGCAAACCAAACCAGATGACTCTCAGTTAAACCCCCATCACTTATTTTAAGGCGAACCAAGTGTATAAGCCTCCATCAGCTGAAAATTATACTGTTGTCTCGCAATGGGGGATGTTGCATAATATGTTTGTTTGGATCTAAATGTTGCACTTTTTTAAGCTTTAACAGGCATCTGTGGCTTTACAGCAGCCCGACTGTTCAGCTTTTTTTTGCGACAGTGACAGGCTGTGCTGACTCATCTTACCTCCCCTCTCAGTTCACCAGCTTAATTCTGCATTAAATCCACTGCAAGCGGGTGTCAGATTCAAGTGTCTGTCTTTTTTGTGACTGTCTGAAGGCTGCCTTATTTGTCTCGGAAGGCGACAGTAGAGACGGGGGAAGGAATGGTCGTCTCAACTGGGGTTTGTAGGTGAATTATACAGTATAAAAGTCCTTCTCCAATTTGCAATGGCCGCACATGTGATATGATGATTTCCCTTCTTATGACTCTAATGTCACAAAATCACAGCTGTGGATCCATGTGTACAGGGTACAAAAGTGATTCTGAGGAACACACAAATCAATGCAATGATGCAAGTCTGACAATGACAGGAACACATATTTTTTGATGGATAATTCAGCTGGTGTACGTTTAGTTACTATGTTTTTAAAAGGTACAGTGTTTACTCCATAGAGACTAAGCTCAAATGACCTGAGAAAAGTACTCTATAATTCAAATGGTGATCCATCAGACACAGATATTCATTCTTTTAAACCTTGCATGCAAAACAGCAATATCGATGGAGCGGATCATAACTGTGATGATATTTTTGACCTTCCTATGATGGCATATAGAAGAGCACTAGTAACATATATACTCAATCCGCAAAGGTTTCATTGGCTTATAATGTCCCAAAGCGCATGAGTAGGTGTGAGTGGACTGATGAAGAGCCGAGAGGAAGTTATACAAAGGAAAGTGCATTGATTGCTGAATGTGTGAGTTGTTGTGGATGGAGAACAACTTTATGTGTGACAGCCTTTTAGAGGTACTGGGCTTGTACTGGTTCTTGCCAGAAAGCTATTTGAGCCATTCAGTCATTCCAACTACTAGATTAACGGGAAGAACACAGCATTTGGGTCACTAAAAAATGTCTAATTTGAAAAGAAAAAGTTTTTTTCAATTAGCGATAATTTCTTACAGCCCCACGGATGATTTGGTACCAGGCCAGATGGAAAGAACAGGACCCAATAGGTGTGGAGCTCTACTTCAGCCAAAACAATAATGTCGTAATTAGTGTTGTGGATAATGCCGTTATCAATAAAGCCATTAAGAAAGTTCTTCTCTATTCAACTGACTTGAATACTGCTCAGAAATGTCAGATTCTTTGACATACAACAACTTTTTTAACTAGTTCCCTGGTAAATAGTTACTTTTATTATAGAATAATTCAGGCCCTAACTCAGTTACCTTTTGGAAGAAATAGTGAGTAACTATGACAAATTACTTTTTTAAGATAACATACCCGACACTCGTCGTAATATTGTTATAGTCCAACTCTCTTCACAATAACTAAGGGAGCATGATAAGTTCATGTTTTTAACATTGGACACCTGCAAAAGAGGTTGATTAAAAGTTTGTTACTTTGACTATTACACCACACTGCAGGTATTTTATAATGGCCAACAATGTTACTGTTCTTTGATTACCAAACCCTTTTGGATGGATCTGCTTTCCGTAACCCACGAGATGTGATAAAAGGAATGTGTACAGGGGAGGGCTTTAAAAATATATTTGGAATTCGGCAATGCGAGGATTCTTTGCAAGTTTAAAATGCATTAATACCATATTTCCTTATATTGAGTGTCTACTAAACAATAAACTTCTCAGAACATGAAAACAGAAGCAACTGCTTTTAGCTGGGATTGTAATATACAGTCCGGAAAAATTTGTCAGGTTCAAAACATTGTCAGGATGAAGACGAAAAAAAAATTGAGTTACAAACAAACTTATTAAAAGTTTGCAGCTGGTTCAGAATGTGGCAGCTAGACTTTTGACTAAGACCAAAAAGTTTGAGCATATTACTCCTGTATTGGCCAACTTGCACTGGCTCCCAGTCCACTTAAGATGTGACTTTAAGGTTCTCTTATTAACATATAAATGTTTGCATGGGCTTGCACCCTCTCATCTCTCCGATTTGATTTCGCCTATGTTCCTGCACGGAGTCTGCGCTCGGAAAATGCCGGTCTACTTGTGACTCCGAGAGCCAAGAAGTCTGCAGGCTCGAGAGCGTTCTCCATCCGGGCCCCGGTGTTATGGAATGCCCTGCCTCTGGAGATAAGATCTGCAACCTCAACGGAAGTTTTTAAATCGAGGCTTAAGACACACTTCTATTCCAAAGCGTATGATTGATGCCCACCTCATATTCTGTTTTGTCATGTCTTTTTCCGACGCCTGCCTGGCTGATACGAAGGAGAAGGATGATTTGGGATGGGTCAGCGGACCAGCGTCTGACCTGCAGCATGTCAACCCCTGCATTTACCAGCTGACAGAGATGGGAGGCAGCGCCGTGGCCATCATAGACCTTCTGGACTGGTTTGCAGGCTGGGGGCGTCGTTGCACTTTCCGGACATTTTCAACATCTTACCTAATGTTTACTATTATGTGTACAGTAATGCTAATTGTAATTCACCCTGGTCAATCCTGGAAGGGGCATTACCACATGTGAGGTCCTTTCTCAAGGTTTCTCTTTTCTCCTCACATTGAGGTTTTTGAGTTGTTCCTTGCCCGCATGCTTGTTTAAGATCAGGTAATTGTGTAATTTTGTAATTGTAATCCTGTGCAGTCCTTTGAGACATTTTTGTGATTAAGGGCTACATAAATAAATGTGACTTGACATGTCAGTAGTATTGAGAGGTACTTTTATTTGGCAATAAAATTTGCAAACACCAACAAGTGATGGAAATAGTCACTTTCCCTGGTAACTAGTTACTTGTACTATAGAGCAAGTTACTTTTTGGAATTACTAGGTACTTTTTTAAGTAAGATGCTCAACACTGCTGATGACTTATGTGCTGAAGGATTTTATACATTTGACTATAAAGGATTTTATACGATTGAATACAAGTTACATTTATTGAGTTCAATGCAAGATATTCGCTGACTGGGCTTTAGTTCAATGACAGGTCACGCTGTTTCAAATGTATAATATTTTGACTAGGGGATTTTAATAACAAGACTCTGACGGAGGACGGCAGGCGTTGTTTTGAGAACAAGGCCCTCATGACGTAGAAACGCTCGGCGTTGTTTTGAGAAGCCCCGAGTTGGGCTTCCTTGGCACGGCCATGGGAAGAGCCGGCACACAATCTTGCAGGGAGACCTGAGCCAAGGAGAAAAAAAGCAAGAGGACTTCAGAAGAAGGTTTTCCCAGAGACTCAAACAACACTAATTCGTCTGTTTTCGACGGAGTACACTTAGTTAAATTGTTAATGAAATTAAATCTGCCCCTGTGTGGAAATGTCGCCTTTTCTGTGAAGAAAGGAGCGCGCATAAATTGTTGGGTGACTGTAGGTTGTGTTTGGTTAATGGAGTCAGATAACTAATTCGAACAATTTGGTAAACGGTACATTTTGATATTTAATTCCCAACAGTGCCCATTATATTTTCCTGTGATGTCATCTAGGAAGATCCATTTTGAGACGGTTTCAGTGGGTTTCACCTTCCAATTCGTCTCAACGACAGGTCCTGGCTTTCAGTCAATTACATGATATTTGTTGCAATTAGAGTCAAAATATAGATTGAGGACAGAGCTCCACTCAAGTGGATGATGGAAACGGAAACGTTTAGCATTGTTCGGCCGTAAGCAAGCAGCAGAAAGGAAACACATTTCCTTTGTGTTTCTCTTGCATTGTTTGCCCACGAGCATGTCATTTATGAAGTTTTTGGATGCCAGTGGGAGCTAACAATTGGAGGAAAATGCAGAAAAGTTGTGGGGAGAAATAACCCCAAGAGCAGAGTGACGACTTATTCGAGATTTCAAAAAGGAAGACAGGACAACTTCTTCAAGCCTGCAGGCTCGACAATAGTAAAGAGCTACTCCTGACCAAACGCGACACAAAAACTTGTCATAATTTATGTCAAACGTGGGCAGAACAATTCCAAAACATTTTTGAGATTGTTTAAGTCAACGACAAGATAACAATTTTGCTTTTTGTTCATGTGTGGGCAAAAACTGATATAAGTCACTTGTATTGTGAAAAGGGCAAACCGGGATGATCTGCCTTCCTGTGAAAATTTAACAGAACTTTTATGTAAAATACATGTTTAATGACATGTTATATTGGGATCTAGAGGTATTATTGTTATTATTTTAAGTTGTTCGGATAAACAAAATGGCAACGCGCACAGCTGCAGGAGCTAGTGGCTTTACAGCTAGTTTTTTTTATTTTTATTCCTTACAATGTTTGTGTCTTTCATGCATTCTTTGTTGGGTACAAGCAAAGCCAGTGATACCTTACAGCCACCAGGAACTCATAAATCAGTGACTGAGACTGCATTTCAACTTTTTGAAAATTAAATTTCTGAAGCACTTATAGCTTAGGCCAGTCTCCAAGCTTTACCTTGTCAATACTTTTGCCAATTTACCCCAACATATATTTTATTATATTTTTTATTTTAAGTCTGTCGTACATGCTTATCCCAGAAAGCCATATCTTAATGTTGTTCAAAACAATGTTCTCTATCTTGGTATCAATGACGACAAAAAATAATTATAATTTTATCATCTTAAAATATCAATATGTGTTAGGAAACGTATCATATTTGACAGTTTTTTTACTCAGATTCTGATCTTGGTATATTGAAAGGCAATAGCTAGAATGAGAACACATTGATCACAAGTGGGATCAATGCTAGACAGGACCAAAAGCAAGAAGACCAAAGAAGTGTTAAAAGGTAATTCAATACAAGCCAACGAACCATAAATTGAGTAAAGCTTGATTTGTTTTCACAAGGGACACAAACTACACAATCCAAAGATCGAGAGACAAAACTGGAGGAAAAAGCAAGACAGCATGAAATACAATTCAACAAAATAAAAGGCAAACCACAACTGTGCTAGATCAATGGACTAAAGACTTCAGATAACCACTATACAGCAAACAATGACCTCAAAGTTGTACCTTCATCAAATTGCATGTTGTGGGCTATCAGGGCTTGCAAGACCTTCTCAGGTGGCCTAAAAATATCTGAATCATGAGATGTTATTTATATTTTATCGATGTGTACTTATTTACACACTTCTATTCTATGGCATATGAATAACCTAGATTTTATGTTGATAATATGTGTATTATTTGCCCTCATGTAGGTTTTAGATGAGGGGATGGTGTCATAATAGTTTGTAGTTTGCAATAGTCTTTGATCTGTGCAGCCTTTTGAGACTCTTAGTGATTAAGGGCTATATAAATAAACATGACTTGACTTGACTATTTGATCGTTCGAAATTGTCTGTCAGCTTGCTTTCATTGCTTTTCCATTGGTTGCACTGCTTCCAGATGTGTGCTTTTATATTCAAGCTTTTAACCAATAACATTTCAACCATTACTTTTGGCCAGGGTCATTAATCTACCTGGAGGCTTTCACAGTCAGTTCTGCAGGCCTTGTGGAAATAAATAAATATCGATAAAGCTGTTGGTTTAGCCAATCAGATTTCAGTTTGGCAAAACTAGGGCCCTCTAGCAGGCCTGGGGAAACGTCAGCTGTTTTACAAATTATGATTGGCCTGGGGGCAGTAAAGTATCAAAACCAAAAGGTGAAGAAAAATATCCTTGTGTCCACTGCTTCTGTTGAACGGACCTATTCATCTATAAATTGGATACAAACTTATGCTAGAAATATGACAGGACAGACCTAACTTTCAGCATGAGCTTCAAAGTTAATAAAAAAGAAATTCTTGACAGAACTGAAAAGCAAAGATAATCTGTATGACAGATTCATTGAAATCGTATTGAGGAAAGAAAAGAGGAAGGGTTTTGTGTACTAATAAAAAAATGTTATAGCCATAAAAGGGTTATTGAAGGTTGGTTTGATTGAGACATAGGCCTAGGTGTGAAATACACGGCCTGCCACTGATCATATGCAATTTGAAAGTCAAGCAAAGTCATCCTTTTCCAACAGACCGCGTAATTAATAGGAGGACACACACTCAGTCTAATCACATCACCCAGGTGACTTCATCTTTGCTCCAAGTCTCCCTGCTGTGGATGGATGAGTGCCCAGCTTGTGACCCAGACACCCCGGACACTACTCCCCTTCCTGTAGCGCTTGCATCACCTGGTGCTGGCTCCAAAACCTATAGCTCTGTTCCGGGACCAAGGTAACAAACAACATGGCCAGCATCGTTAGCCTGACTTTTCCCTGCAGGTCAGACACAGAAAAAAATGTTCCCCTTTTCCCTGGCATCTGCAGATAGTGGGCTAAATGAAGACATAGAGCCCCCAGGTCCAGCAGCCTTGCTCAAGGTAACCTCCGCTGTCAGTGCAAATTTGCCTGTGGAGGGGAGCGGGGCACGGATACCACAAAACAATATGTCCTGTGCTTTTCCTATAATCATTAATATTACTTCCTTCATAGATACAATTGAATTCAAAAAGGGGAGTAGGTGTCCAACAGGTTCTTGTCACTTAAATTTAAGCCCCAAGAAGCTGAAGCAGCATTAAGTGAGTGTTATCCATCATCAATAGAATATTGGTGATCACACATCCACTTTTGGCAATGATACATTCGGTTAAAGTAGCTGTAACGAATTTGGAATTGTGTTACTCTCTGCCATCTCTTAGCTTAAAGTCACAATCAGTCAGCTCTCTCGTGATGCATGTGCAAGTACGTGCATTTCATAGATGCACTCTCCTTTTTTTATCTCTTCATAGTTTGGGTTGGTGTTCAGACTACTAGAAGTGAACGTGTTACTTCCACCATTTTCATGCTATACTGCCAAATATAAATAAGAGAAAAACTACTGGGACAAGCATGACCTCGCCCCCCTTCATTCCTCAAACCTGATGGTTTTCATCCCAAACAGCTCTGATAAAAGAAAGAAAGCAAATAGGCACAGAGGGACATCTAAATTTATCTATCTTCTATCTATCTAATCCATGGATGTCAAGCTCACTTTAGCTGGGGGGCACATGCTAGAAAAAAAAAGTCTAATGGTTGCCAGACCAGTAGATTTAAGAGCAAGAGAAAAAAAGAGAGAAGGAAAGAGAGCGATAAAAATAGAAAGAGTACAAGGGAGACAGAGTAAGAGAAAGAAAAAGGGAGAAAGAAAGAAACAGAGGAAGCACAATAGGGAGAGCACAATAGAGAGAGGGAAAGGACGGAGAAAGAAAGCAAAAGAGAGAGAGAGAGAGAGAAAAAGGTGGAAAAGAAAGAAGAAAGAGAAATTAAGAAAAAGAGGGACAGAGAGAGTGAAAGATGAAAATAGTAATAATATGTGATAATAGTGGGAGTGGGCGAAAAGTGAGCATGACAAAGTAAAAATAAAAGAAAGGGAAAGAAAGAGGAAAAGGGACAAAGGAGAAAGAAAGAAAGGGGTGGGAAAGCAAGAGAGAAAGTGAGAAAAAAAGGGAAAAACCAAGAGAAAGATCCAGAGAAAACAAGAGAGGGAATGAGAGCAAGGAGGTGAAAAAGAGAGACAAAAAAAAATGGAGAGAAAAAGAAATACAGTCGAGATTGAAAGAGAGAGACAGAACAAGAGATAGAAAAGAGAGAGATAGTATTGGCTCAATACATCGATATCAGGGCGGCACAGAGAATGGGTGGTTATCGTGCAGGTCCAGTGTTCAAGTCCAGCTACCGCAGCCTACCAGTGTGGAGTTTGCATATTCTCTCTGTGTCTGCGTGGGTTCCGTCCCACATTCCTACAAACATGAATGTCAGGTTAATTGTCCCTAGGTGTGAATGAGCGAGTGAGTTGACTGTCTTCTTGTGCACTGCGATTGGCTGGCAACCAGTTCACGGTGTCCCCTGCCCACTCTCCGAAGATAGCTGGAATGGGCTTTTTTTGGCAAATTAAAATTTGACACGTTATTTGTAAAAAAACAAAAAATAAATAAATAAGCACATTGATACAGTACAGTTTTTCCTTGAGTAATAAATAGATAAATAAATGAACATTTCTGCTTCGCAGGTTTTAAATATCGCAGGGCCTTTTCGGAACACAAGCGTCATGAAAACAGAGAAATTACTGTAGTCCAACCTATTTATTTTTTATAAAATCGTTAAATTTATGTTTCTAGTAAAATAACATTTTTAACAGTAGCATACATGTAAGGAATTTTTTTTATTTCAGTAAACATAAATTTGAAAGCAATATTACAGACAAATGACAGTATACATACATACATACATACATACATACATATAACTACGCTTTTTCTAATGTTTAATACTCTCTATCTATAGCCATAGGATAAGCATTCAGTAGCTCAATAGCTTAAGTGTTAATGTTGGCATTCTGATTTATTGTAGATTGCATTGACACTTTCAAATCAATTAGCATTAGGAAAATTGACTGAATAGTTGGGTTATAATGAATTCAAGTGCACAGCCTTCACTACTTGTGTCTGTGCCATGTAGTACATAGATCAGTTGGTCTTGATCAATATGTGTGGATGATACAATGTGGGAATGTACATTGTTTTAGAAAAAAACAAACAAACATCTTAATATGAGCCAACAACCCAAATGTGTGTAGTTTGTACGGATATGTGAATAGATAGGAGACAGCCATTTAAATTCAAATTATGTCTGTAATTTTATCAAAACAAGATTGTTCGGATTGTCATTGATGTTGGACAGATAATGTCGCCCTTGTGTTGTACATACTGGCGTGCTCGAATTGCAGTGACACATCATGGCACTTACAAAAGGAATCCATTAGTGATTTTACCACTTTTTGAGATGGATGATGACATGTACACATGTACTTTTTCCCCCTTGCTTTCAGATCCTTTCAGATCCCACCAAAGGCAAACAAAAGAGGTAACACTCGAATGCAGTAAGCTTTCTTCTTATGACCTAGAAAATAGCCAATTATAGTTTTTTAAATAATTTGTCTCCCTTTTAATACTACATTATACTATTAGCAATGTATAAAGCAAAGTATTGCTGTCAGTGTTAAGATCCCCATTGCAGTGCTTCAACTGGTCCCCTGCGTGTTCTTTATCAGCCTTATTTCCGATCACAATGAGCTACAGTCTTGACCTAGTTACACTAGTAACCTGGTTTTGTTGAATGCATCAAACAATAACTGGGTTACAATGAAAAATGTGATCTGATCATGGGAAATAATTTTTCGCCTGTACAATTAATTTTCCAACGTGATATCCCTATTAAGAAATCCAAGATACAATGAAATGAGGGCAATGTGTACTGTAAACAAAATACAAACAGAATTCCAAGATTTGCAAATATACTTTTCATAAATTGTTGAACTATTCTTATTGTTGAGATATGCGTGTCTAGCTGAGATATTGCCCTTTTCAAGGTACTTTTGTCATATTGCCTCATTTCAGGATTCAAACTTAAAGCTAAAAAATTGAAAATATTTTCCAAGAATCAACTACATGTGAGACACATTTGTGAAGTGAAACCAAATTATTTTAAAACTGTAAAGTAGACTAAACCCGGCAGGTTTAGTATAAAAATGTAGAAAATAAAGTAGAATTGGGATACAAGAATATTTCGTAACATTTACACATCTTCCAGAGCACTGTGCAAGCATTAATATCACAAGGAAGAGAGCACAATACCATTGCAACTTACCAAGATCTGGCCGTCCCTCCAAATGTTCAGCCCAAACAAGGAGAAAACTACTCAGAGACGCAACCAAGAGACCCATGAGAACATCGGATGACCTCCAGGCATGCACAGCTGAGGTGGGACAATATGTGCATTAGACAACTATTGGAATGAGATTGGGGCGCAGGTTCATCTTTCAACAGGACAACATCCCTAAACAGAAATCAGAATCTGCAATGGAATTGTTTAAAACTATCAATATAAAGGTGTTAGAATGGCCAAGCCAGAGTCCAAACCTCAATCGTATAGAGCCTTTCTGGAAAGATCTGAAAAAAATACTGCGCGCAAACAATCACTATGTAATATATAATATAATAATATATAATATAATAATATATAATATCATAATATATATTTATATATATATATATATATATATATATATATATATATATATATATATATATATATATATATATATATATATATATATATATATATATATATATATATATATATTTTTTAAAGAACTTGAGCTGCTTGTAAGGAAGAATGGGCAAATATCTCTGTTTTAAGATGTAAAAAACTTATAGAGACATACCCGAAAATACTTGTGACTGTGATCGCAGAAAAATGAGGTTATACAAAGTAACAACATCTATAGATTTGCAAAGCCTACTTTTGAATTTTTTATTTGTTAGCACAATTTACAATTTGGTTTCTTTTCACCATTGGTTCTAACTTGTTTTTGATTCTCATAAAATATTTTGAGTGTTTAATTGATAAGTTTGAAGCCTGAAATATGGCACTATATCAAAAGTTTCTTGGGGCGAAACTGTAGTGTTGCAATTGTCAGAACCCGAACAGACGGTGGACCCAGACGCCTAACGTTTTCACACACGCTTTATTTTATGGGAATGGGGCAGTCATGCGCGTGAAAACAGGAAGCCAGAGGCAGACGAGATCGAAACCGAATATGACAGACGGGATCGATACCTGATACAAGGGCAAGATACCGGACAGGACGGAACAGACGGTATCGATGCCTGATGCACGAGCAAGATACGGGACGGATGGGATTGATACCGGACAGGACGGGACAGACAGGACCGATACCAGATACTGGATACTGGAGCAAAATACCGGACAGGACGAGACAGGAGGGGTCGATACTGGATACTAGAGCAAGATACTCGACAGGACAAGACAGGCGGGGTCGATACCGGATAATGGGGACCGGAGCAAGGTATCGGGCAGGACGAGAAAGGTGGGGTCGATACCGGACACTGGAGAATGGTGCAAGATACCAGACAGGACAATACAGACAGGATCGATATTGGATACTAGAGACTGGAGCAAGATACCTGACAGGAAAAGACAGGCGAGGACGATACAGGATACTGGATACACAAGTAGGATACCGGACAGAGTCAAAATACAAGTCTTGCAAATGCAGAGGTTCGTTGACGGACTGACCAGGAGTGAATGAGAGCACTGACTTTAAATAGGAGGGAAGCCAGTCAGGCAACGAACAGCAGCTGGTGCCAAACGGGCGCGCCCAAATAAGGACAATGGGCAACTGTGACAGCAATAGAGATATATGAATGGAATTTGTAAAAATGCCACTCAAAGTGCTGTATTGAGTTGAAGTGACTTTATTGTCAATTATGTGAAACAGTGATTAGACAACATGTAGTAAAGATTTCAAAAAGAATGAAAATAATGATAATGCCATTGTTTATTCTGTTTTTATTACAAGACATAGGATACGTGGTTGGCACGTCCGCGGCACAGTTCTAAGGTCATGGGATCAAACCCAACTACTGACCTTTCTGTGTGGGGTCTGCATGTTATCCCCGTGCTTGCGTTGGGTTTCCTCCGGGCACTCCAAAACCATGCATGTAGCCCGGTCCAAATTGTTTCTAGGTGTGAACGAGCAAGTGAGTTGTCTGTCTCGTGTGCAGTGCGACTGGCTGGAAACTAGTTCAGGGTGTCCCCTGCCCACTGCCCAAAGACGGCTGGGATGGGCGCCAGCACCCCCGCGGCCCTAATGAGGATAAGCGGTGCAGATAATGGAAGGATGGATAAAGAGGTAAAATTGGGCCTAAAAAAAATCAGCCCAAACTGGCCTCTGGGTATTAAAGCCCAAACCAGCCAGAACCCGACAAATTAACTTGATTTTAGAGACTGAGCCCAAAGCAAACCCAAATTTGATATAAGATCTTACTTCTAATAAGACATCTGCAAAGAAGGTGGCTGAGGTTGCCAGGGCTGTTCTTTATTTTGAATATTATTACTGCGCACAGCTGTGTGTTTTAAGGCTTACTGTTCATTGGTTTGACGATTACGCATTATTGATCACAGTGTTGTAGTGCTGTCAAGACTGTGTGGACCAACATTTAGCCTGTTCCATATCCGCTATGGCACAGGGTTTGAATCCCTGAAAGCTTTCGCCCCTGGCATCCTTGAAAATAAAAATCAGTTGATGTCTCCTCTCCTTATTTCAAATGTCTAATCATGTTTAAACTTAAAATACTGTACTGTCAAAATAAACAGGCAACAAATATTTACAATGTAGTGCTTAGAAACTAGCCCAAGTTATACTAATCACGCAATGAAAAATAATAGTGCATTGTAACTGTAATGCAATGAAAAAAAGTATAATAACATTTAGCAGCAACAAAAATCCCACGACAAGTCAAAAGGTATATATTTTCACAGTTTTCTGGAATAACATATAGCAGCAAAAAAAAGATAAAAATAAAATAAAAAGTCAAGACATGTTTTCACAGTTTGTGCGCTTGTTTAGGGTGGTGATGGCCCAGGGAAGAAACTGTCTCTGAGCCTGTTTGTCCTTATTTTGAATTTTACAAAACTATTCAACAACACAGAAGGTAAAATACGCTAAAACACGTACAATGTAAATAAAATAATAATATAAATGAATACATTTGGGCAGCACGGCGGCGCAGTGGTTAGCGCTTGTGCGGCACAGTTCATGTCATGGGAACCTGTCGTGGGTTCAAATCCAGCTCCAGACTTTCTGTGCGGAGTTTGTATGTTCTCCCCGTGCTTGCGTGGGTTTCCTCCGGGCACTCCGGTTTCCTCCCACATTCCAAAGACATGCATTTCAAGTGAATTGGCCGGTCCAAATTGTCCCTAGGTGTGAATGAGCGAATGAGTTGTCTGTCCCTGTGTGCCCTGCGATTGGCTGGCAACCAGTTCAGGGTGTCCCCTGCCCACTGCCCGATGATTGCTGGGATGGGCTCCAGCCCCCCCGCGACCCTACTGAGGATAAGCGGTACGGCTAATGAGATGAGATGAGACATTTGTGGAAAGACACAAATTAACCAAGATGGCTGTCGTAAACTACTCTGTGAAAAAGCAAATGTATGGATAATGAAAAAGGCTATTGAATCCACACAGGTGCGTAAATAAAGTTGTAGACGACCTTCTCATTGATTAAAGGAGCTTCAGAGTTCCTATTATTTCTTGTCTCACATTCAATATAAAGTAATAAGTTGTATTTTGTATTGTGTGAGAAAACTGCATTATCAGCCAAGTGGAAACCTGCAGGATCTGAAGAAAGCTCTAAAGAAGTTTCACTTGGTACAACATGATAAATTATTAAGTGAAAAGGGACTAAAAGTACAGAGACACCTCGCTACTTCGCGCTTCGAGTTTAGCTGGTTTACTTTGTAGACTTTGGATCAAATTTTCTTTATTGTAATTGACATCAACGTATTGTGTATTGTGTTCTGCAGCAAACGGGACTCAGCAAATACTATCATGGGGGTGTGCGACTAAGATAGGCTGGTGTGTCAATTTAAACAGCCTGTGCAACAAACTGTGAAGCAAAGCAACATCTAGTATTTTAGGAGCTCGTTACATTTAAAGGAAATTAATCAAGTAAATTGTATTCTGAGGAGAGTCAGAAGAGCGCAAAGATGTTGATTTCACCAGTGGCTGTTCCATGGATTGTTATCGGTTCCTGTAAGAGACTAAAGCGATGTCGGGGATGTAGGCAATAGCAGCGCCGCAGTTCCAGCCTACTGCGGCGCTGCTAGGTAGAAACTCACACAGGCTACCCCTGCCGTGCCTTTATTTCACCAACACCAGATCCATTAGCCATGAAATGGATAACCTGAAGCTACAACTCGTGGGAAACCGCTACATTTAGGAGGGTTCTATTTTAACGATCATGGATACCTGGCTCACTTCGAGGTTACCAAATGCAAGAGTGCAGCTAGCCGTCCCCTTTCTAAATCACTTTCTTATACCGTAAGGAGAAGCGCTAGAATTTTGTTGTACTTTTGTATAATGACAATAAACACCATTCATTCAATGGCAATTACAGTGGAACCTCGGTTTTCGAACGCCTCTCAGTTCGAACAAATCGGAGTCCGACCAAATATTTCGAGAAATTCTTGCTTCGCTGTTCGGTCAACAAATCGGAGTTCGAACGCCGGTAATGCGTGAGTGCGTACGCTAGGGTGCGATGCTGAGCGGCGTACGGGTGTTTTAGCCCCTTATTATGCCTCCGAAGAAAGGCAGTGCAAGCAGCAAAGTTGCTACAGGTGAAAAAAGAAAAGTAGTGCGTACAACTATTGCATTTAAGAAAGAAATAATAGCAAAATATGAAGGAGCAATAATTTTCCTTCCTCCACCTGCGCCTTCTGCTGACCACCACAAAGGTAAGAAATCTTATTCATAATTCTTTTTTTTAATCCTTTTTTTAAAATTTTTACATGTTCATGTTAGCGTAATCTTTCGTACGGAAGATTACGATAATGCGAACGTACGATTAGCCTGGGTTAGCTTTAAGTCTACGTTAAACATTCAGGGTGTTGGAACGGAGCCCAACATTGAGGGTGTTGGAACGGAGCCCCCTTTCCAATGAACCGCTCACCACTTGTTGTGGAGACCTGAGTGCTAAATGACTTGTAAACGACCTGATTTTTTCATTTTTACACGTTCATGTTAGCGTAATCTTTCGTACGGAAGATTACGATAACGTGAACGTACGATTACCCTGGGTTAGCTTTATGTTTACGTTAAACATTCAAGGTGAACATTCAGGGTGTTGGAACGGATTAAAACGATTTACATTATTTTTAAAGGGAAAAATGATTTCGGTGATCAAACAAATCGATTTTCGAACAGGGTTCTGGAACGGATTATGGTCGAGAACCGAGGTTCCACTGTATGTGCTCTGTTGTTTTACTTGTACATCTATACCTGTTATTTTGTTACAGTCGAATACTCTCAGTCGGTGAGGACGTTATCTCGGGATAAGTTCGACTTTGGGGGCTTTTATGAAGGGGAGTCGCCACTCAGCGGATTGTCGTGTTTCACAGGGGGTTCTGGTACCTATTAACCGCGATAACCGAAGGATCACTATAAATCAACGGTTCCCAACACAATATGGGAAACCAAAGAATGATAAATTCTAAGAATTAAGCACGGACATTAGCTAAACTAATACATAAAAGAGCAAGTCAGTCAGAGTTTTTGCAGTAGACGCTCCAAATTCTCAGCACCTACAAGTAACGCGTACTTCTCGACAGCTTCGCCAAGAGCGAGTCTTCCTTATCTACACTCAACAAAAGGAAATACAGACTTGGATTTTATTTGTCTTTCTGCTGGATCCGCACAGTTGGACAACAATGATGTATTTTATAAACCCTTGGTTGGCGGTTTTAAGACTTAAGCTCGGTTAAGTACTTCTTCATTCTGCAATACCTGTGATTTGATCCACAAAACCCTTTTTAAAAGTAACCTAAATTATTTTTTCACAATAGTGTCTTTTTTATAGCAAAGTTTTAAATCCTTTTTTAGACGAGAAGCTGAAAAAGCCAAGCTGAACTCGTCTTGCACTCGGTTGTGTCACATGTCGCCAACTTTAAAGGGGATTTAAGTCAGCATTATAGAAAATTAGGAACACTCCAACGTGCTTGCTTGAAGTGAATGTATTGAGAAAGGGCCTTGTTTGACCCCTTAAAGTCCAGGATTTTATTTCCGTTGTTGCTAGGGGGGGGGGAGAAAAAAAGGGCAGAATGATGCGCAAAAATAATATTTATACAGTGGAACCTGGGTTTTCGAACGCCTCTCAGTTCTAACAAATCGGAGTCCGACCAAAAATTTCGAGAAATTCTTGCTTCGCTGTTCGGTCAAAAAATCCGAGTTCGAACGCCGGTAATGCGGGAGTGCGGACGCTAGGGTGCGATACTGAGCGGCGTACGGGTGTTTTAGCCCCTTATTATGCCTCCGAAGAAAGTCAGTGGAAGCAGCAAAGTTACTACAGGTGAAAAAGGAAAAGTAGTGCATACAACTATTGCATTTAAGAAAGAAATCATTGCAAAATATGAAGGAGGTGTGCGATTTTCGGATCTTGCTAGGGAATACAGCATGGCTAAATCTACGATCAGTACGATACTAAAGAATAAGGAGGCTGTGAAATCTAGTGATGTGGCGAAGGGAGTGAGTGCTAAAAGCAAGCAACGGCCGCAAGTTTTGAAAGAGGTTGAAAAACTTTTGATGATTTTTCTCTCCCCACTGTCCACCTGCGCCTTCTGCTGATCACCACAAAGGTAAGAAATCCTATTCATAATTATTTTCTTTATCCTTCTTTTTATTTTTACACATTCATGTTAGCGTAATCTTTCGTACGGAAGATTATGCTAGCATTAGCTTGGATTGAGGCTCGGGAACATACAGCCTGTGGGTAGTAACAAAGTACATTTACTCCGTTAAATTTACTTGAGTACATTTTGGGAGATTTTGTACTTCTAGGAGTATTTTTATATACCTATACTTTCACTTTTATTTAAGTAAATTTGTTTAGAAAGAAAATACTTTTACTACGCTTCATTAAACAACATTGAAGTCGTTACTTCGGTACTTAATAAATCCCCTCCATGTAAGTACCCGTCTGTCTTTATTACGGTGGAGACCTCCGGCAGGCTCTACAATGTTTAACCAATCAAACGTAGCAGCCTCATCGCGTTACCATATTCAACTTGTGGTTTACGCATGAAATAGATCGAAAATGTTGCTTAGCAATACCGACCATGAAAAGAAAGAAGAAGAGGAGCACCCCTGGCCTCACATCAAAAGCATGTTCCCCTAAAAAAGGGTGCCAAACGCCAGCTACAATATATAATGTCTCCTTTGAGAATATGGGCGGGCTTGTTCTGCTTGCAGAGCCTGTTAACCTAAGTATTGGGGCTGTAAATGTGCTGCTTGGTGCTACATGTGTTTCATTTATTCAGATTCAGATTCAGATTCAGATCTACTTTATTGTCATTCTAGTACACGTGTATACAGAACGAAATGTCGGTACATCTGACCCGCACAGTTTCCTTGAATGTACAGATATAAATAAAATGTTGTATTGAGTTGTAGTATTGAGTGCTAATGATATACTAAATAATTATGGCTAGTATTTTACAGTAGCGCAAATAGTGCAAGAGGAGTAGCCAACCAGATGTGCAAGATGGGCAATCAGGTAAACAAGTCAGGTAAACAGAACAATAACACTGTAACAATAACACTGTAAGTACGATACTATCTTTATTTGAATGTTTACTAAAGCACTTGAATTTATGTTGATTTTTTTATCTACTCTTAAATGAATGTATTTTTTGGTTGATTCGATGGACTTTGATAATTTCATCTTTCGATTGGTTGTTTTAAAATAAATCAATAAATACGACGTTGCTACAGTTACTCAGTGCTTGAGTAATTTTTTCAAGTACTTTTTTACTTTCACTCAAGTAAGTATTTGGATGACTACTTTTACTTCTACTTGAGTAATATTATTCTGAAGTAACAGTACTTTTACCTGAGTACAATTTTTGGCTAATCTACCCACCTCTGCCTGTGAGCCAGGGGTGGCTCTTTTCATGAGTAACTCTAGCTCTAAGACAGGCCTATGAGAAAAATTGTTATCACAGTAAGAAAATTACCGGTCAATATCAATAATTATCATAATATTCATAACATGTTTTTTCTTTCACATTTTAAGTCAAATTTTTGCCTCGGGTGAAAGTTGACAAAACCAGATGCGGCTTTAACCAATCACTAATGTCAGAACCAAGATGCATTGGAACAAACTACACACAATTTCACAAGTATGAGGGGGTTACCGCTCAGCCCCTCGGTGCAGAGGTCCAGGGTTCAATTCGAGCTACCACAGCCTCCTGGTGTGGAGTTTTCATGTTCTCCCCGTGCCTGCGCCTCTGTCCTCCGGGCACTCAGGTTTCCTTCTACATTCCAAAAACATGTCAGGTTAATGAGCTGCTTCAAATTGTCCCTCGGTGTGAATTACCGAGTGAGGTGTCTGTCTCTGTGTTCTCTGTGACTGGCTGGCAAGGAGTTCAGGGTGTCCCCTGCCCACTGCCAGAAGATAGCTGGGATGGGCTCATGCACTCCCCAGACCCTAGCGAGAATAAGCGGTGCAGGAAATGGGTGGATGGATTAAAAAGTAACCAAAAAACTAATCAAAACGCAGACCATTGCACATAATCTGAGGTAGAGCTGCAATACCATAAAATAATTACTCTTAAATACACAAACTAATTTCAATTTAAACTCAGCAACCTTTTGTGCATTCGGTCTTAAGGTGTCTGACATTAACACAATTAAAATACAAAAGAAAAGTCTAAAAAATGTGACAAATGAACATAAAAAATAGCAATTGCTTCAAAGGTTACAGGCCAGAAAAATCAGATAATCCACAGTATCAGGCTTTAATACTACTCTGTGGCCGGTCACGATGTTTACACCTGTACGAACTACCCTCTCAGAGGGCGAGCTGGTTGCAGGCAGGAATACACAGGTATCGCCTTGCTAGCTAGCCGTTTGTTGCTACTTGGACTCAACACTCACGGGCCCAGTGCTTGGTAAATTTCTGCTCGCACTCGTTTAAGACTGATTTTATTTTTTTGTTCAGCGTATTCCAGCGTGCCATACCGTTTCAAATGGTGGAATGAGTGTGCCATGTTGCCCGTCTTTGCTGGCACTTGTTGATGGCAAAGTTGGCTGTGCATGTAGATGCTCAGTTTTTTATCGGACTTTAAGCAGCCAAAATACATCCAAAGCACCTTTCCTGTCTACGACTCATTTAGCGTGCTTTGAGTGGATTTGCTGGGTTTTATCCTTCACTCGTTATCGCTGTCACAAGCCAGAAACTGAGACAGGACCCAATAGCGTTTGTTAAACTCAGTTGTATTGAAATAGAGAGCAGTGCTAGCTCCCACGATCCGATGATCGTCGGACACGGGTAGCTGATGGCAGGTCGAGCGGGGATAGTCGTGGGTGGCAAGGAAGCTGGTCGGTAGCCGGGACAGGGCGGCAACAAGTATCAGGCAGGAAACAGGGCAAAACAAGTCAAAACGGGACGGAAGAGCAGGGCAGAGACGGGTCCAGAAATAGGTCAGCAACAGGTAACAGGCAGGAGAAAACAGAGCAGGAGAATGTCGGAGGGTACGGTGCTTGCCTAGCAAAAGCGTAGGTTCGCAGGACGGTCTGAAGGCTTCCTCTTGGAAGCCGGATGTTTAAAAAGAGTCGAGCCAATCAGCGCTCAGGGCTGTTGGCGCCAAGGAGACATTCGCAGGTGCCCCGAATCAGGAATCATGACAATCGCTCATTTTGACTGTGTTGTTATCTCTCTGTATGAGCCTCTGTACTGCTTTACCTGCAAAATGATTGGCTGGTCCTCTTCAGCTTCTTCATATCCTGAATGTTGGCCCAGAACTTACATTTACATTATTTGCCCGCGTTTTTTCCCAGTATCCAGGTGGTGTCATGACAGTTTAAATAATCGACTTTTATCAAACGTTTTTATCATTTATGCTGGCAAAAAGTATTTGACGATAATTATCGTTATCGATGTAACGCCTAGGCCTTCTTGGAGATAAAATCGTGAATGTTAACGCATTAAGACTGGAAGTGCAACACCACGTTTCTACCACTTTTGGCAGTTGCGCTGCAGTGCTTTTCTACCATTACAGCTGGTAGCAAGGAGTTTAATTAAGATTTTCTCCATGTCTCTTAGTGTTAAGTTTTAAATTTTTAGTAGACACTCAGAACATGTAAAGGATTTACTTAGCAGTTAGCCATTGAGATGCATTAGAAGTGTGACAGTTGCCTTTTTCCAAGATATTTTTTCAAGCGGAGTTTGCGCAAGTTAAGAAAAAATGTTTTCTTTTCTTCTTGAAGAATGATAAACGTCACGCTTGAGGACTTTTAAGACAACTGTTAATAGACCTCAAAGGATCCCATTGTTAGAACTATGACGGCAACCCATAGTTTAAGATGAATACATCCGTATCCCTCTCGCTCGCAGTGTTTTTTAACATTTTTACGAAATGTTGCACCTTGTTTGAAAAACATTTTTTATGCTATAAATGACAGCCAAAAAGAGTCTCAATGATCTTAGGCAACTGTGAGAAAAACAAAATAAGTGGGATATTGTGTTCATGCATTATCATTTTTACTTCATATATTTTATGATTCACCAAACAATACACGGTAAAATAAAATAATTGGCTTTTTTGGGGAGAGAGGTTTTGCAAGGGAAGAAAAATCAAAATGTTTTACTTAAATCGATCTTTCAGCCAGTAATGTTTCGAACCCCTGTCCAAGCTGACAGCATGGCCCTTCTGCTGGCTGAGAGCAATCACAGGGGAAAAAACAACTTTAAATATCTACTGGAAGGCTTGGCTAGAGACCATTTTTGCTACTTTTTTGTCATGGCTATCAACACAATGGAGCAGGCCTAAATAGGAGATTAGATGCAAAGACTCAGCTCTCTGACACTATTTCTTTTCCTCTCTTCCAGGCTTTCCAACTCGACCGACATTTTGCCTGTTCCCCCTTGTAAATCGGTTGCTAAAAATTATCTCTACTCACATCTCACTGCCTCCAAGCATCTTCTTTTTGTATGACAGCAGTCGCTCCTCTGGGAGGTAATTAGGAAACAAACTCAAGAAACACACATACAAACACAGCTGCTAAAAAACTAGGCGTTCAATACTCTGCTTGGTGTATAACAATTGCGACAATGCTAGCAGTCAGAAATAAGGAGAGGTGGCTAACACTGAACCAAAACATCCTAGGGGTAGGTCGTGCACAAAATGGAGGTTTGGTAAGCCCAAACTTTGATGCACAATAAGTCCCAAGTGCTGGTATAAAATCACTTGGTTTGGTCACTTAGAGGCAATATTTGTTATTTCTAGCAACTGGTGCAAAAGTACCCAGCAAAATAGAGAATAAACACAAAACCTAAGAATGATGCTCCTATAAAGGAGTGGTATTTTAGGAATCCCTGGAGGATATGAAGTTGCTTGGCTTAACTAAAGCACTTTATTCACATTAAAGAGTGTTTTGCCTATTGTCCTGCATGATAGTATACATTTTCACGCAACATGCCTGATGTTCATTTAAAATTAGCATCACGTTGCCGTGTAAGTCAGTCTATATATATATATATATATATATATATATATATATATATATATATATATATATATATATATATATATATATATATATATATATATATATATATATATATATATATATATATATATATATAATTTTTTTGTTCAGCGTATTCCAGCGTGCCATACCGTTTTAAATGGTGGAATGAGTGTGCCATGTTGCCCGTCTTTGCTGGCACTTGTTGATGGCAAAGTTGGCTGTGCATGTAGATGCTCATTTTTTTATCGGACTTTAAGCAGCAAAAATACATCCAAAGCACTTTTCCTGTCTACGACTCATTTAGCGTGATTTGAGTGGATTTGCTGGGTTTTAACCTTCACTCTTTATCGCTGTCACAAGCCAGAAACGGAGACAGGACCCAATGTATATATATATATATATATATATATATATATACATATATATATATATATATATATATATATATATATATATATATATATATATATATATATATATATATATATATATATATATATATATATATATATATATATATATATATACTGGACTGTCTCAGACAATTAGAATATTGTGATAAAGTTCTTTATTTTCTGTAATGCAATTAAAAAAACAAAAATGTCATACATTCTGGATTCATTACACATCAACTGAACTATTTCAAGCCTTTTATTATTTTAATATTGCTGAATTTGGCTTACAGCTTAAGAAAACTCAAAAATCCTATCTCAAAATATTAGAATATCATGAAAAAGTATACAAGTAGGCTATTCAACTAATCACCTGAATCATCTAATTAACTCGAAACACCTTGCGAGGGTTTCCTGAGCCTTAAACTCAGCTTGGTTCAGTAAACTAAATCACAAGTATGGGGAAGACTGCTGTCCAGAGGACCATCATTGATACCCTCCATCAGGAGGGTAAGACACAAAAGGAAAATTCTCAAAGAGCAGGCTGTTCACAGAGTGCAGTTTCAAAGCATATCCACAAAAAGTCTGTTGGAAGGGAAAAATGTGGCCGGAAACGCTGCACAACCAAGAGAGATGACCGCAGCCTTAACACAATTGTGACGAAGAGCCGCCTACAGAATTTGGGGGAGCTTCAAAGACAGTGGGCTGAAGCTGGAGTCCAGGTATCAAAAGCCACAGTTCACAGACGTGTCCGGGAAATGGGCTACAATAGCCGTATCTCCATGGTCAAGCCACTTCTGAACTCAAGACAACGGAAGAAGCGTCTGACTTGGGCTATGGAGAAGAAGCACTGGACAGTTGCAAAATGCTCCAAAGTCCTCTTTTCAGACGAAAGCAAGTTTTGCATTTCATTTGGAAGTCAAGGCGCCAGAGTCTGGAAAAAGGCTGGAGAGGAGCAAAATCCAAGTTGCTTGAAATCCAGTGTGAAGTTCCCACAGTCAGCAATGGTTTGGGGAGCCATGTCAGCTGCTGGTGTTGGTCCACTGTGTTTCATCAAGTCCAGAGTAAATGCAACTGTGTACCAAGAGATTTTAGAGCACTACATGCTTCCATCTGCTGAAAAGCTCTATGGAGATGAGGATTTCATTTTCCAGCATGATCTGGCACCTGCCCACAGTGCCAAAACCACGAGTAACTGGTGCACTGACCATGGCATCACTGTCCTTGATTGGCCTGCTAATTCCCCTGACCTGAACCCCATCGAGAATTTGTGGGGTATAGGCCGCTATCGAAGCATCCTGGGCATCAATAACGCCTCAGCAATGCCACAGGCTGATTGCCTCCATGCCACGCCGGATTGATGCAGTAATTCGTGCAAAAGGATTCCCAACCAAGTACTGAGTGCATCAATGGACATTTTCAAATGTTTGATTTAGTTTTGCTGTTATAAAATTATTTTTTTACTTGGTCTGAGGAAGTATTCTAATATTTTGAGATAAGATTTTTGAGTTTTCTTAAGCTGTAAGCCAAATTCAGCAATATTAAAATAATAAAAGGCTTGAAATAGTTCAGTTGATGTGTAATGAATCCAAATTGTATGACATTTTTGTTTTTTTAATTGCATTACAGAAAATAAAGAACTTTATCACAATATTCTAATTTTCTGAGACAGTCCAGTATATATATATATATATATATATATATATATATATATATATATATATATATATATATATATATATATATATATATACACACATACATCTAAGGTTGTAAACGCAGACACACACACACATGCGTATTTGTTGAGGGGATATCTCATTCATAAAACATTTCCTAGCCAATATCCATCACAACTGATTTAATATTAAACCTAACCAAAATGGTATTGAATTTTAAACTCTAAAACAAAGATAAATGTGCTTTTCTCTGACAAGGAGATTCATGGTAAGGAAGCCTTTATTTGTTCCTATTAGTCTGTGTTGCTATATCCCGGGCGGCTATTGAAACACTGTCACAAGCTCAGCAGGATCCGTGTACCTGTTGCTTATTCTTTTTTCCATTCTTAGGTAAGAAAACTCCAAACATTTTTTTTCTTCTGGATGAAAACAAAAAAATGGTACAGGAAGTTTTCATGTTTGTAAATTTAAAGGGACACTGTGTAATATTTGACCACGGGATATCGCCCAATTGTTTACTACAACTAAAAATTAGTGCCACAAAGCCCCCAGAAGAATACAAACTATGCTCAAAGTAAACCAACTGCACCATTTTACTTCTCAATAACTTGCCTAGACTCTCCCAACACCTCTAACACACAAGCACAAGGTTTTTGAGTCTCTTTGTTCTCGTAGCAGCAAGGTGCAATTATGTAAGCTCCATCAAGATGACTCATGTTATATAAAATAAATACTGGTATTTTAGAAGATGCACTTTTACATGAAAGCTTTTGTATCTCTGCTTCAAATCAATATCATTGTTTGAACGACAGGATTTTTATTACCATTAGAAAGCACAAAATATAAGCATATCCCTTTAGGAAATTACATTTTAAGAACAGAGAAAAAAAACAAAGATGTTCTCCGAGACCCGGTGTTTTGAAATTCCTTCCAACTTATCAAAATTTCCTACCAATGCCCAGAGCGCACGCATCCCGGGAAATGTCCAGATTGAATGTTTGCAATTACAATCCACTTTGATTGATTGCGAGCCAAAGTCATGGTCCAATAATATGCAAGTGGAATATTTAAGCAGTATTTACACAGTATACCAAACAGTCATAGATCAAATTCTTGGTGTGAGCTGCATGCACATATTCCTATTGAGAGCGCTAGAGGATGTCGCTTGAAGTTACCCTTTAAAGGTTATAGTGTAATATAAGTTCGAGCCAAAAGTCAACCCTCCAAATTGTGTTTGTTCTGCATATATAAGATTACCTAATATGGTTTAAAGAGGTTAAAGAGAAAAATATACACCGAGTAATCAACACAACCCAGAAGATGATCGGCTGTTCTCTGCTCAATGCGATGGACATAGCCGGCTTCCGATACAGTCGCAGATTCATCAACATTTTAAAAGACACTTCCTACCTTGGTGACCACCTCTTTGACCTGTTGCAAGGACAAACAGGTTAAGAGACAGCTTCTTCCGCAGGGCCATCACCACCCTATACGAGCACATAAAACAGATATCTTGCGACTTTTTTTTTGTTGGTTTCTGCTAAATGTTATTACAATTCATTTTATTGCACTATTGTTACAAATGCACTGTTCTGTTCATTCACAAAAAAATCACCAAAATTACCATTATTATTACTTTCCTAAGCTCTACGCTGTACATATTTTTTTTCTGATGGTCTTTTTTTTTTTTTCCTCTTTATAGGCTTTATTACATTATTTACCCTGGCGTGGCAGGATCATAGGGGGATACATTTATGTGGTGTGTCTTGGGCAAATACGGCCTGGTGGTGCCCATCCCTCCAAGCAACACATGTTTCCACCTGGTCTTGAACCGGGCCATCCCTTAATCTTCGGGTGTTTCTTAGATAAACAGAGGCCATCTGTGGTTATGGGCTAGGATATACGGAGCAATACTTTTAACGGTGAAAACGTGTTCGCATGAAAATTATTTCTAAAGTTAGTAAGAAAAATCAGCCTCTATAATAACACGGATGCTTACAAGTGCCAAAGATCTTGTGTAACCTGTAATTGCTCCAGTCAAGTATCTCCTACATACTAATCTGTATATGATGTGAATTAATCGGCAAGGCCCTTTGTTGTTGTGCACATGCAAATTATGTTATTAGGGTGCAGAGAGTGAGTTGACACAGCTGCAGCTGCAAGTTTGCATTTTTAAATCCTGTGCTTCTTAACTGTGAACAGCCTCTTAAGAATGCAAGCCAAAACTAATTCTCAGTACTTCAGACTCACATCAGCCAATGTTTTAGGGTCATCGTACTCAGAAATATGCACTCTTGTAAATGAAGTTTAACACTGTATTTTTTGTTTTGTTTTGTTTGTCTAGCAGAAAAACACGATTTAGTTGGGATACCATCACATTATTACAAAACTGGTTCTATGTTGAGGGTTGAATTGGCAAATTATAAGCAGCCCAAATGTAATTTTATTTTGAAAGTGCAGCGCCAGAACAATAAAGTTGTAAAATAAATAAAAACAATGGTTCTCAAATGGGCGTATGTGCAACCCAGGAGTGAAGGGACTCAGGCTGTTATGGTATTCATTCAAGTCAAACAAATCGAACCTAAAATAAAATAAAAAATGAATTAAATCATGCCCTCATTTCAGCAAAGTATGTATTCTTAAAATATTGTTATAAGATTGAGTACTTTCAAATGGTTTAACTTGACTTTAAACTGTCAATCACTTCAAAACTTCATTTAACTTTACAGTATTTCCACGATCATTCCGAGGGAAAAAAAAAGTGTTATTTGTCACTAAGGAATTTATAATTACTCGTTTATTATTATTATTATTTTTTAAATATTATGCTATTATTTCCCACTTATCTCAAAATAGTTAAAGGTACATTGTGTAACATTTGACCAATAGGTGTCGCTCTCTTGAATAGTGCGACCGGAAGTGAGTCCTTCAACGCGGAAGAAGGAAGAATTAAGTACAGTGATTTCATTGACCAAACACTAGCCTTCTCATTTAATTTACCAGGCTAGCCTTGTTAGCCTAGCCTTGTCAATATGTTCGCTAGCCTAATTTCATCATGCATGACTTCAAATGTTCCCTGAAATTTTGAATTTAGTTCATCATGTTTGTTACACAATCAATCAGTACTCATTTATCCCTAGAGAAAATGAGTGATATTATCATGATTGCCAAAATGAAGACACCTGGGGCAATCGTTTGGCGCACAGGAGCGCGCTCTCTGATTGGCTGGCACTCTCCTCTTGAGCTGTCAGCGCCCAGAGGAGAATGTCAGACCGTACTTGTGTCTCTCTGTGTGTTTTGCCAGATTCCAGTACCAAAGACCTCTCCTGTTTGATTCTTGCCTGCCTTCGGTTTTGACCTGTTTCTGTCCCACGTTTACGACCTGCTCTCCTGCCCTGGCCATCGACCTGCCAGCTAAGCCGTATCGATTCTGCCTACCTGTCACAGAACTGCCATTCCGTCCAACGCTGCTAGCGACCAACAACCATCGGCTTCCATAGCAAGCTCTGTCAGCTCAATTCAATAAAGATTCCTTTAAAACGAACGCAATTGGGTCCGAGATTCCATTCTGGGTCGTGACAGATATACGTTTAGTCCAGTTTGATTTTTTTAAGAAAAACACTTTTGTTGTTAGCGACCATTCAAGAGATTGGTGTTTAGATGCCATGTGTGGTCATGTGCTAGAATATAAGGGGCAATCTTTTTAAAGAAACAGAGAAAATTACTACACTAGAAAGGCTACTACACCAGAACGCCTTTACTTTGATGCATATTTTTTAAGTGATTTGACGTCATATTGAACAATTTAGTTTTCAGTGATCTCCAAATGAAAACGCAGAGTTTACAAGGTTGTCAAATTTGCAAGAAAACTTTTTAGTTAAAAATGCAAAAACTTCATTCATGATTTATTTTATAGGGTTTATATATGGCTACCAAATATTTACCTTGTTCTCCTGTTATAGGTTTAGGACATTGAAACCATCTTATCAGTAAACCAGTAAGTTTTTCAAAGCTGCTGTGTGGGAGAATTAATCACTCACTGGGTTTACTTGGGATCTACCGTAAAATTCAAACTATATGCCTTGTTTCCCAAGTTCAACCCGGTGGTTTATTCAATAATGCCGCTAACTCATGCATTTTTTCTAATGGCTGGCAGGGGTGCCCGAGCAGGAAAAGTACGAAAGAGTGAGACACGTGAAATATATTTGTCGAGGAAGATGCAAGTTTAATTTAAATATTTTTTAAGGGTTATTGTTCTATCTTCTTTATTCATTATCCATTATCCATTATCGGTCAGTTCATAATACGCTACAAAGCCTAGAAGCCGGGACTCTTTTTCTCAGCCAAAAGGCCAAGCTAAGGTCCTAGCCTTAAAGCCTTCCTGCAATCATTGCGAATGCACCGTTCCCGGAGGTACTGCAATACCGGGCCGATGCGTGGAGTGGACAGAGCAAGCTCTTATTCCATCTCCTTCATGATCATGGTATCTCCCCTGCCAGGTAAGTGGGGTTTTGGGGTTTTTAAGGGTTATTGATCTATCTTCGTTATTCATTATCCATTATCCGTTATCGGTCAGTTCATAATACGCTACAAAGCCTAGGAGCCGGGACACTTATTCTCAGCCAAAAGGCCAAGCTAAGGTCCTAGCCCTAAAGCCTTGCTGCGATCATTGCGAATGCACCGTTCCCGGAGGTACTGCAATACCGGGCCGATGCATGGAGTGGACAGAGCAAGCTCATATTCCATCTCCGAAATGCAAAAATCAAAGGACCAATAGGCCAAGCAAAGCTAAGGTCCTAGCCTTAGTGGACAGACAGTCCAAAAACAACAGCCGGCAATAACCACATAGATGTACACAATTCTAGAGTACTGGTGACATCAGGCAGACACATATTTGTTCAAATGTTTTTAACCACACAGCCCAGCTTAAATTTGAGGAATTGATACTCTTTAGTCAAAGTATAATATCATTTTAAAATGTTTAACATGAAAGTACTGTATGTGCAAGTTTCTAGCAGTGTGAAATGTATCATGCCTCTTTGAAAAACTTTTGAAAGCATTGTCTCTCTTCAGTCTTTGACCCAAGACGAATAGCCCAAAGATGCTAATGTGTTGTTGAAAACGACCAAAGACAAATGGGTGGTCACAATGAAGGCATGGCGAGGAAAAATGTGATAGCTCCTCCTGCAGTTCCAAGTGGAAGGACGGATGATCAAACTGTGCCAGAGCATCAACGAGGCGGCTGAGGATAGATGACTCACATTTGTCTTTGCGGACTTAAGGAAGAGAGAGGACAAACATATTTGGACGGCTTCCAAAAGACAGTGCTTTTGCCGGCAAAGGCAAGTGACAACCACAAAGTTAAAGGAAGCTTAGGCGGCAAAGTTGATACTTTTATAAATGCCCAAGGAGAGAAGTTTGATCCAACGTTATGAGCTGGCTTTTGGTAGCGCATACCCAAAATCAAACAAACGTGGGCCACACAAAACAAGCCGAGCGATTTTAATGCTTTGCTCCAGGGTGCCAATGGTGGTCTGGAGGACAGCTGGCGGCATTGTTTAGTCTGCAGCGCCTCTAAAAATGTGACCTTCTGTTCTGTATATTCAGAACCATCCAATTCCATCCCAGTTGTATTAGAAACGTGATTTATTTCTTTATTTATATACAAGAAAGGAACCTTCAAAGTCAAAGAAAGCTCTATGATGCTAATTGACCCTCCAAGCTGTTATTTTCAAATTTTATTCACACAAAATTTTATTCACACGAAATCGACATGGTCTATCACAAAATGATAGACTGCGTAGGACACATGTTCAGAAAAATGATTGGTTGGAAAAATACTGTGAGATTATTTTATAAACTCTTCTGTCAAGTTCATAAGAACATTCTCACAATTAACATTGTTTTAGCAGAGTTGAAAACTAAGTTATTTCACTTTTGAAACGTATGACATAAAACTTGAAAGGTAACGTTAAGGGACGGGTGGATCAAACAAACCATTGATATTATCCAAGCAAGTACTTAGATCATATCAATACTATTGTACTGGTATCGATTCTTCGCTCTTCCACCAATTTTTTTAAGCGTCGTCTCTCTGCGTAGATAGTGCAGGTCCTCTCATCTAGCGCCATCTGCGACTTATTTTTTGACTATTTGACTAGCCCCTCTCCCGACCTAGTTGCTTGATGGCCTGCTGCATCCAGCCTGCAAGTCAGAAGAGAGGGCAACAGAGTTTTAGTTAGTCTTCTTGATCCACCCACCCCACCTTCTGTCAGCAGCTAAAAATGACAAAGGCAATCAGGAAAGGCAATACGGTGTAGACAAAAAGGTACAGTGTCATGTGTAATTTGTGTAGTAAAGTGGGTTTTTAATGTGGCAACCCCACATATTAACATAAACACATAAAAAACTCACCTGCAGAGAGCGATGAGCTGCAACCAAAATGTAAACGAACCTACTGTTCTTGGACAAAACCCTGTAAATCCATTGTCACTATGACACAGAACCAAAAGAGCTTCTTACAAACCGTTTTTCCTTAATGATGCGCGACAAAAGACATTTTAGTCGAATAGTTGACGTTGTTATACAGTATTTGCATTGTGGTTGTGCTTTATTGGGTTTGACTCTCTTGGTTTTTACTCTCAAACAGGTGAAATAGAAATAGCCAATTCTTATGGTAGTTAAAAAGTTAATTGATAAAAATTTATAATTGTAGCCCCCAACATTTTTGCTGTGTTTATTGTAAACAAGTATAATGGACCGACGTTGCCTGTTGTTTCCGGGCATTCTTCTTGGTTGGGATCGTCGGGGCCGTGGTTTTATGAAAAAGCGCCGGGGAGTGCCAAAGAGCAGCAGGGCCGCATGCAGCTGCAGAGCCACTCACACGAGAGCAGATGTTTATAAATTGTCTTGGTATTTATTGGGAGTGCCTTACCGACTCACTTAAGTACAACGGTGTATATTTTTGCAAAAATTGGTTTTAACATTTCAGAGCCTATAAGCCATATATGAACACAAACGTGAATCCGGATTTATATATATAACATTAAATACAAACTAAGGCAAGGGTGAAGGAGTCAATAATTCAATGATAATACAATTTCTAAGTATTGGTATCAATACTTGGATTGGATCAATACCCAATTTCCAGTATGGCCTACCCCTAGTTACAGGACTATGTTTATGAAGTCATTCTTTTTTTCTCAGATACCATGAGTAAAATATCTAGCAAACACTCATATTGTTTTCTGTGCACATTTAAAAATGTATTTAAAATCAACTAGAGATGGCTTTTTCTCCTCCGCATGTTCGTTTATATCAAGGTTGTAAGACGACAGGCCAGCAAAAGAAGAGCTGGATATGAGCAGTTCCGTTGAGGTTTTCATTAAGGACTATTCCCATAAAAAAAGAACCATGGCTGTAAAATTCTTATGTGCGTAGTAATAATGGCTGAAAATGACCTTTATACTGTTGGGGAGGTCCATTGGTAAAAGCAATACCTACTCTGCGGAAAACAAAACAAAGTAGATTGGAGGAAATTTCCACTTCACAATGGCCCTTATTTTAATGCCTTCTAACAAGTACCGATAACGTTCAAGGCCGTTTGTTGACTACAAAATGAAACGTAATTGAAACAGTAGAGAAGCTGAATGACGACTGGATAGCAAAAAACACAGAAGTATTTTTCCAACACAACGTTAAGATCTTAAATATTAATATCAAGTATGTACCACCATTTCCATCCAAGCCAATAATTGTCTCTCACGGTTAAACCTCACCAGACATAAAACATTGATAATTACACTTTAAAGCACCCACATAGTTAGCCTTGCAGTCCACTGGTTTATTTCTCAAACGTAAAAGAAGAAAATATCATAAACAGGGCAATAAAAAGTTCCGTTGTGGTGATATTACATTTCAAACAGCATCTATTCGAGCACGTTATCTGTCGACGTACAACATGACGATATGAAAGGACATTAACACTTTGTCTTTTTGTCTGTTTACTCAATTCCCTGCAGGCTGTGGTATGCATACTACTTCTGTGACAAATCTGATACAATATTAACAAGAAAAATACACTTTTCAGGGAAAAATTGGTGGCTTGAGAAAACGGCAAGCTGCTTTTTTTCCCAATGCATTCGCTCTAAACACAACATATGTCAGATGCCCTTCTAGAAGAAAAAGTAGTCGATAATTGCCAAAATTATGTCTGCCTTTATATGTCAGTTGGTCAATCAGAATATGGACAAAATAAGGACTCCAACAAGCCTTTGTATATTGTGATTACAAAAAGACTTAATGGCGCTATTTTTGTGTTTAAAATGTTTGCTGCCTACCTGCCCCATATAAAAGCACACGATACATATGCCACGGCACTGACAATAGCAGTAAAACAGTTAGTTGGATTGTACTTTATTTGCTATTCATATCTACGATTCACATTATTCTAACTTTTACAACCACCAATGTATCAAAGTTGATTATGTTTATATTCATCTTGATCAGTTGAAAGAGTTCTTCTTCATAGACACTACAGAGCTCTCTCGGTATTATCAGAGTTTGCATTCTGCCGGGTTTGCAAAATTGCCAATAACAAGACACACAGTCACGTGTTTTTTTTACATCAATGTCCCGTGGACAGAGTTCCTTTGGTGGTCTTCCTGGAACGTCTCTCTAGGAAAGTGCGCTATGTGTCTGTAACCGTGGTAACTACCACCAATGAAAGTACGATTTTAACAGTACTTCTCCACAGTATCATTCGCGTCTGTATGCTGTTTTCTCTTAGCGTGCATTACTACTTACGTACATTCGACTTTCCTGTATTTAAGTGAATTATCTACAGAATAGTTTTTCGCTATAAAATTGCCAAAATGCGGTGCTTATGGTTGTAAGGGTGCCATTTCTTGTGGTGTACTAGGGCATGTACACCCTGGTGGCGCTCCTCCCTTTCCAGGCCAACAAATTTTTCCACCGCTCAGTAATTCCCAACCATTCTGCCAAGATACATATGTGGTAGGAAATGAAATAATATAGCATGAATGGATGAACAATTATTTCATTAAATGACCGAATGTGTATACTGTATTAATATGTTTGTGAATTACTTCACAAGATTTTGTGTACATGCAATATGTGCCTAAGATGAATAAAAAATGGAGAAAAGCTGTGCTTATTTATTTGTCAATCAAATACCAAAGCTGAATCAAACTGAAAAACTGTTCAGGATCAATGTAATCAATCACAATGTGTTGATTAATCAGTAAAATTAAATGACATGGATGAGAAGTTTTATGAACACATTTTCTCATTCCCAGAAATACATACAAAAAGTAATCAACACAGCTCAAAAGATAATTTGGCTGCTCTCTGCCCAGTTTAGAGGACATTTCTGGCTTGTGATACGGTAGCAGAGGCATTAACTGTCACGATTGGTACAAGCAGTGGACTCAAATGCGTAGTGTTTAGCTAGATAGATACATCCCCGTAGGGAAATTCACATGCTTTATTAAGGGATGGGGGCAGTCAGGGCGAGAGGAAAAAACAACAGCGATATCCGGTGCTTGCTGGGCAGGAGGAGCAAGGAGCTTGCGAACAAAGCGTGGTCAGGGATCGGAACAAGTTGGCCAGCCGGGACGGGATAACGGAGCGTAGTCAGGGATCGGAACAAGTCGGGTAACCGTAGACGATGGGGAAGCCAGGGACAGACGAGCAGGATACAGGACAGGACAGACGGGAGCCGGAGTCAGAAATGCTTGCTTTGCATGTGCGTAGGTTCGCTGATGGACTGACCAGGAGTGAACGAGAATGACGTGTTTAAATAGGAGGACTAATTAGGTAACGTGGCAGCTGGGGCTGAACGAGTGAGCGCAGGTGAGCGCGTTTGGCAAATCATGACATTAACATAGTAAGACACTTCTCATCCCAGCCACCACCTCTTTGAACTGTTTCTTTCTGGCAGGCGCTACAGGTCCCTCAAACCAAGGACCAACGGGGACAGAGACAGCTTCTTCCCAACACGAAAAGAGCACGCAAAAACGTGAAAACATGTCTTGCCACTTGTTTTTCTTTTTATTTTGTTGCTGCTAAATGTTATTGCACAATTGTTGTGATGCACTGTTCTTTTTCATTCAAAAACATTGCACTATTACTAAACCTTAGGCCAGTCTCCAGGCACAGTATTGTAAATGTTTTTTTCCGCCTTTTATCCTGATAGTAGTTTTTCCTTTTTAAAGACCGTATGACATTTTTACCCTGGAGTGCCATGTCCAATTTCGTTGCACACAATGTTTCAGAAGGTTGATATCAATGAAAATAGAGGCAGTTTAATTCATTTCTGCTTCATTGCTAGCATTAATCAAAGGGATTTTTCTAATGATTTTATAAGACGATATCCATGAATTTGCATTTTGAAAAAAAAGGATAAATGTGGGCAGGCAGATCTGATGGTCGACTTCATAGCAGAGCGAGCTCTCCAACTTGCGAGCTGATTATGGAAAAAGATGAAAGCTAGTAGAGCTTTTGACTAATGGGTGGACTGTGTGGACACCCCATTTTGGGGGACCAACCCTTCTGCAATCCAAAACTCTTAGAAGATTGAAGTTAGCTGCAGCTCTTTCTTTATCTGTAAAACCTATTGCACGTTCAGATATCAGCCTGGAAACTACTGAAATTACCAATGAACACCCGTGTTGAAAGCAACACACCAAATTTAAATTTATCTTTTCATAGTGGCTTTATGGTTTCCATTTGCCCAATATTAAATTTGTAAAATTGCTGTGACTGTTTGCTGTTGTATGACATATTTCACATTACCTTTCAGCGTCTTAATCCGACATGCTGAAAAAGAAAAGTTAAAAAAAATGTACTAAAACTAAATTGTTTTGGTGCCTCTTTTCACTAGTGTCCTTCTCTGTCCCCCACCGCCAGTATATGACTTGGCTTGTCATTTTTAGAGGTTGAAAAGCTTCTGGAATCAAAACGGTGCAGCCAAAATGGAGGGAGTCTGGGTTAATATGGTTGATTGTCTTACTGAAAACAGCTGGGGAGAGGAAAAGTAAAGAGGATTGGAAAATTGTGTAAAGCTGCCATCTTTTGGGGCAAAGAGGGACTGCAGGCGCCAACCATGACAGTATTTGCAATATTTTCCCAAAATCCATTTTATTTTTATCAATATATTCATCATTATATATATTTGAATCTATTATTTTAGTTCTATGAATAGAAAATGATGTTAATGTCCGCCTTATATATTACTTTGCTTTCCTGAAAGTTTCTAAACCAATTTTATGAAAAGTTCCATTAATAAACAAGTACAACATGAATTATCACACACAGATTCGACAAATAAAACGGAAAAGCCAGGAATTGAACCTGAGACCTCATGATACCAAGACAACAGCTTTACCTCTTTAGCTAGCGTCGCCCAAAAGTCTTAAAAAGTCTGCCCACCTCTGATCCACAGTATATCAAGCCCAAAGTGTTAAAGGGTTAAATGCTGAAAGTTGAGTCCATGTACTCAGGAAAAACAACCTTAATGTTTATAAGTTAACTTTAACAAATGTGTAAATTGCTGGGATGAAGAGCCGTGAGCTCGTTCACCGAAAACCTACTTTAGTAGGTGTGGCAAGGTCCAGGCAGTGTAATCTGTGAACAGAAGAGCCCCCCCCCCTCCCTCCTCAGTTTCAACGAACCCAAAAGAATCATGTGCCGAAAGCGGCAAATTATTATGTTATTTAATAGTTCATTGAGTCTCTTCAGTCAGGTGATAATTGAACAACAGTCCATCAATGTAGGACAGGAGGGGCAATGGATAAAGTACGCGTTTGATTGGTAATTAACGTCTTCTCCAACTGCTGTTGGAGGAGTGACTTTGCAGAAGAAGTCAGGCGAGCAATCCCAAGGGCTTCATCTCAATATGTATGTTAATGAAGACAGCCCACACCCGGAACACTTCATGGAGAAAAACGTGAGCAACATAGTCCAGAGTGGACCTTCCTTATAGACTTTATTGGGTAATGATTTGAATAAAATACAGGTAATCAAAAAAGAACTCATGGTTGAACAACCATCTAACTTTTCCCGCTGAGTTTCTTGCATTTTTTCATCTCATTGTTGTCTCAGAAGTATTGCGTTTTAAAGATTTTCATAGTTGTTAAAAATTTGCTCTTCTTACCGCAATAGTATTAATAATTTTGACAATGCATTGTATATTTTATGAGGAATATTTTCAGTGAAGGCACCAGAGTGCGGTTTATTGTCGTCTGGTTAGCTGGAAAATTTTGCAGCTCACTTGTGCACTCATGAAGCCAAGCAGTAAAAAATTGTATTACCAAATCTAAAACATGTTATGGTAACTTTTCTTTTTTACCTTTTAAATTAACGTATTTATTATGGGGGTCTCAATCCAATACAAGTAAATACAGAATCATAATGATCGGTACCAATCCAATGCATATTTGCTTTGGAAGGTCATGATCATTGAATAATTCAACCCCCCATCATAACTCCTCCCCTTGAGTTAGTCTATGATATACACAGCATAAATATTTAAGGCACTGAAATCGTTGTTTTTTTAAAGGGACTGTAAGTATAATTTGACCACTAACATATATATCATGGTATGGTGTTGTGCAAATGTGAACAAGAGCTAAAGATAGCACAAGAATACAAATTACAGAGACTCAAAGTGACCAGAACACACCACCATATTACTTCTCATTAGTTCAGGAGGTAAAGCGCTCGTCTGGGGATCAAGAGATCGCAGGGCAAGGCACTGAATCCCAAATGCCCCCAATAAGCATGTAGGCGCCTTGCATGGCTGCATGGCTGCTATTGGTGTGTGAGTGTGTGTGTGTGAATGGGTAAGTGTGAAGCACATTGTAAAGCACTTTGGGAGATCATTGACTTGAAAAGCGCTATATAAATGCAGACCATTTACCATTTGATTTACATTACTTCTCAATTTTTGCGGGGCCTATTTGTAGTATTTGTGTACCCGTAGCAGCAAGATGCCAAAGAATTATGGAATCTCCGTACAGGATAGGCTCATGCAAAATAAATGCTAATTTCAAACTTATGAGTAATTTTAAAAACAAATGTTTGCTTAATTAAATCAATCTTGTTTTTTTTGATGAAATATATTTTTTACAGCTAGTCAAGATAATCAAACCAAAAAAGCAACAGTGTAATCTAACTACAAAATTGTATAACAATGTCAAAATACCTTCCCTAGCACAAAATTTTCAAAATAAAGTCAAAGCAAAAAAAGTATGAAATTATTGGATCCAAGTTAAAAGTTGTAACTTATGTATAATGTTATGACCCACTAACAACAGTTACAGTTGAAATGGGAAGACGTTATCGATCCCAAGGCAATAGTAATGATCGAAACTAAGTACAGAGATCTCTCGGCTTTTGCAGTTAATGGGGATCAGAACCAGCCGCAAAAAGTGAAAATCCACAAAATAGTGTTGCACATTTTTTGAGGGGGGGCTTCATTAGAGCGGACTTGCTGACTTACCGATCGACTGAGAGAGAGAGAGAAAGAGAGAGAAAGAGAGAGGGACCAACCCAGCACGTATTTTAAATTAGTCTATGTTTATAATTTTTCGTGGCGCCACTTGATTAAAGCTCAACCGACTGAGAGAGGGAGCAAGAGAGAAAGAGCGTGAGAGAGTGAGAGCGAGAGAGAAAGAGCGAGAGAGAGAGAGAGAGTGTGTGCGGCACAGTTCTCAGGTCATAAGATCAAACCTTTCTGTGTGGAGTTTGCATGTTCTCCCCTTGCTTGTGTGGCACTCCGGATTCCTCCCACATTCCAAAAACATGCATGTCAGGTTAATTGGCCCGTCCAAATTGTCCCTAGGGGTGAGTGGGCCAGTGAATTGTCTGTCTCTGTGTGCCCTCCAGTTCAGGGTGTCCTCTGCCCACTGCCCGAAGATAGCTGGCATAGGTTCCAGCACCCCCGTGACCCTACTGAGGATAAGTGGTGCAGATGATGGATGGATGGAGTTTAAGGCCTGGAGTGTTTTAGTCAATATTACAGAAACTTGTACCCCAACAATAAGTAATTGAGACAACAGAGCAGATCAAGACCGGTTTAGACCTGGTCGAGAGTTTCAAAGCTCATTCTGATATTTGTAGAAACAACCAGTTGGGAGGGTGTAAAAAGTAAACTGCTATCTTCAAAGACAATTAGCTGTTGGATTATAAAATAATTGTTAGGTATTACTGAACCCCCACCGGGAGAAATCTGAATTGACACCTTTCCCTGAGCTTTGCCATTGCTAAAGAAAACCATCTATTTTAAATGCAAGTCTCACGGCAGATGTCGAAGTGATCACAGACCCAGTGTGAAAACAACCAGAAGGTCACGGCGACGGGAGGACTGTATGCAGAATATGAAAATCTCAAACTTCTGAGAGAATAACGAACGTCACCTCCTTGAATGCCTGCTGGCGATAAGCATCTGGATGGGAATATGTCAAGACCACTAAAATTAATTTCACAGCCGAATGCGTAGTCGATTCAAATGAAAACCGATGTAGGCAATATGCTCTATTATCTGCATGTGGTTTATGTCCATAGTTAAGGAATATTGAGGTCAGAGTTAGCATCTCTTGAATAATTTCTTGAATCTTAAATAAGCAAGACGCGGATGGTTAAAAACAATGATCTGTGTACCTCCTCAGATTCAGATTCAGATTCAGATCTACTTTATTGTCATTCTAGTACACGTGTATACAGATCGAAATGTCGATACATCTGACCCGCACAGTTTCCTTGAATGTACAGATATAAGTAAAAGTTGTATTGTATTATGGCTACGTATAGTATTTTACCATAGTGCCGATAGTGCAAGAGGAGTAGCTAACCAGATGTGCAAAATGGGCAGTCAGGTTAACAAGTCAGGTAAACAGTAACAATAACACTGTAACAATAACGCTGTAAGTACAATAGTGCAGAGAGCAAATGTGCAAGGAGTGGCAAGCTATAAAGAACTGCCAGTAGTGCAAAAAGTCAGATTAGCAGCCGTTTAGATTTAGGTTAACTATATGTTAGATTGACCATTTAACAGTCTAATGGCCAGGGGGACTAGACTACTGCGGAACCTGGTGGTCCTGCACCGCACACTGCAGTACCTCTTCCCAGAGGCTAGCAGAGTGAACAGTCCATAGTGGGGGTGAGAGGGGTCCCCGATAATGTTCTTAGCATGGGATAGGCAGCGCTTCTGGCCAATGTCCTGAATGGAGGGAAGTGTAGTCCCGATTATTTTCTCTGCTGTCCTCGTTACCCTCCTCACACTACCCCAGTCGGTAGCGCTGCAGCTTCCACACCACACAGAGATACAGCTGGTCAGGATACTCTCTATGGTGCCCCTGTAGAATGCGATGAGGGAAGGTCGGGGCAGGTGGGCTCTCCTCATCCTCCGCAGGAAGTACAGGCGCTGCTGTGGTAGATGCTATTGGACCATTCAGAGTAAAACAAAGCAAACTTCCCAAAAGATTCTGTCCTGTTCCCATTAATTTCCCAATCTGTAAACATAAAAAGCAAATCTGTAGAAGTATGTTGGCCAACTGATGTGTTAAGATTCAGTGCTTGTTCAACCACCTTTGTCAGGCACTGTAGTATGAGTCTAAAGTTCACTTTTGTCTTTGAAAAAGGAAACAAAGTCTAAAAACATCCGCCGTTAGCTGGAAGTTTCTGAAAAAAAATGTGATCAATCAATTCATCCATTTACTGCATCGCTTATCCTCAGTAGCGTCGCAGAGGTGCTGGAACCCATCTCAGCTAAATTCTAGCTGTGCGCCTGGGACACCCTGAACAGATTGACATCTGTTCGTATGAAATGATCTGCATTTATATAGCGCTTTTCAAGTCAATGACTTCCCAAAGCGCTTTACATTGTGCTTCACATTTCCCAATAGCGGCCGTGATCTGTGCAGCCATGTAAGGCGCTAACCTGCTTATTGGGGGTATTGGGGTTTCAGTGTCTTACCCAAGGACACTTCGGCATGTAACACGGACAAGCCGGGATTCGAACTGGGATCCCTTAATCCTAAAACGATCGCTCTACCTCCTGAGCTACTGCCGCCCAAGTTCCAGGCACAAAGAGACAGACAAGCATTCAAACACTCACTCATACCTAGATACAATTTAGGTGTGCCAATCAACCTGCCATGTATGTTTTTGGAATGTGGGAGGAAACAAGAGTGCCCAGAAAAAAAAAATGCACAGAACGAACCGGCAAATGCTACACATGGAGGCCAGTAGCTGGATTTGAACCTGGGACCTCAGACGAGCTAACCACTCAGGTGCGGTGCCGCCCAATTGCGATTTATAGATCCAAAGATATGGTTGTAAATCAGACCAGTGAAAACTTCCTTGAACAGTTTTGCTTACTTGCTCAAAAAAGAAGAAGTTGAGTTTGCGTAGCTCTTGCATCCCACTTACTGTGCTCCTTGTCTGGAGCAAATGCTCAAACACGATTAAATGAACAATTTTCTGCTCAGAGCTTATGTGCGATTTTTCTCCCATGCTTTTGACTTATTCAAGACCCGCTGGTAGAAAATGGGGTCATTGATGTCTGTGTTCACATGGAGAATGTAAGAATTTGCTTTTCGAACCAAATATTTTACAGTCATACAATATTAAACAGTTAAAAAATAAATTGAATGTGTCACCCTGTTAGTACTTCTAATTTCTTAAGTGCCAATATTTTATCACAAAAACTCAACTTTTTCCTTGTTCTCAGACACAAAAGCACAAAAATCAAATGTGTAAAAACAATCTTCTCCTGGCTGATGGAACAGACACTCGAGTTTGCAAAAAGGTCTCTAAGACCCATATAGCAACTCACTCTTATTTAACTCAGTCCTTTTATCACTAGACTTTTCATCTCTTCAACCGGCCACTCCGAGAGAAAGTAATCAAAGTAATGTGTGAACACTAGAAGAGCATCATTGTGACGATGAGAGTGGACCGGGCCCCACAAGAAAGACGAGGGGAGGCAAATCGAGACCGTCATAAAGTCAATGTGTTCGCTTCAAAGCCAGACAAGAGCAGGCGGAGGGCAGGGGGAGCTGTGAGGTTTTGGTGGGTGGAAGCTTCTTTTGTTATAGGAGATGAGAAAAACCAAGGCGCGACAGCTCGCTAAACATTTAACGTCCACCGGAGGGAAATCGATAGCTAGAGCAGGTAAAATCTGGGCAAATATCCACTGTGTCGCTGCTTTGTGAGATGAGGTACCAACTTTGATGGGCGATTATCAAATTTAAAGCTGTTTCAACCAACTTTCCATGTAAAAGATAAGCAAAGGGATACTCAAAACATTACAAATGAGCTTTTTTATAAAAAAAAATGTACGGTGCCTAAGTATTGCCGCCACCAGAGGAATTGCTTCCACATTTTAGGCTTCAAACTTAAAGCTAAAAAACTGAAAATATTTTTTCAACATTTTATATTGCATTCACAACAACAAAAATTGAAAAGCAGGTGTCGCAAAAAACTGGACCCCGTTCTCTCAGCTCAGCCAACTGACTACAGAATTACTCTAGTGACTTTTGACTGATGCAATGTTGGCAGAAATGACTTAAAATAACACAGCGTCTCAGTTTAAATGCATTTTCTCTATGATGGGCTCAGAGGTCTATGAAAGGAGGCACTGGAGAACAGAAAGCATTATGAAGACCAGTGAAGAGGTATACCCCCATGTCAGGGAAAAAGTTGCTGAAAAGTTCAAAGCAGGAAAGGGATACAATGATACCTCAGAACATTTCGATATCTCCCTGAACACTGGGTGACTAATAAGATAAAATAGAAAAAGCATAAACCACTGCAAACCTACCAAGACCTGTCTGTCCCTCGAAACCCTTGGCCAAAACCAAGATGTAACCAATTCAGCAGCCAAAAAACCCAGAATCACAGTGGATGACCTGCAGGCATACACGGCAGAGTTAGGACAATCTCTGCATAGGATAACTATTAGCCTGACCTTTATGGAAGAGGGGCAAGAAGTACGCCCCCTCTGAAAGAAAACCATAAAAAGACCCACAAAGCCACATGGTAAACACGGATAACATGTGGAGCAATTTTATATATATATATATATATATATATATATATATATATATATTGAAAGAAACATCTCCTGGATGCAACTGGGACGCATCATCAGTGATGTATCCTGAGTTCATTGAGTGTTTCGGGTCTCGCAACATCAGACACTTTCGCCCAGGTGACCCAGCCGAGGTTGATCAGGCCTCAACTTGCGTCCCAGTAGCAGTCCACGGATCTGCCCTTTTGAGCCAAAGCCACCTGGAAGCTTTTTCTGCAGCTTCACTAGCGGATTTTATGGGTTTCTTCTTGGCTGCCCCTGTCACACCCAAACATCCTAGGACTTTGCAGTAGGATCGTCCAGCAAAACCCCTGCAGCCGACCTCTATTGGCTCAAAGAAAACTTTCCAGCCCCTGCCCCTGCACTCCTCCACCAGCTCCTGGTACTTTGCGCGTTTCCTTTCATTGGCTTCCTCAATGCGCTCTTCCCACGTGACTGTGAGCTCCAGCATGACCAGGTGTTTTGAAGTCTCGGAGGTATTTATCATGTCTGGTTGGAGCGATGTTGCTGATATATGCTGGGGGAACCTTAGTTGTTTCCCAAGGTCGACATGCAACTGCCAATCAGAGGCAATGTGTAGGAGTCCTGACGTCCTGAGAACAGAAAGCATTATGAAGACCAGTGAAGAGCAATGTGTGGGAGTCCTGATGTTGTCCGTGCACAAGCCCTGGGTTTCTCTCCTGCCTTGATGAAATTGATTGCCTTGCTTGTGGCTTAATGGTGTTTGCCCCTGTTGACTTCTAGGGCAATGCACTCAGCAACTGCTTGCAGAACCTGGTCATGGCGCCAGCGATAGCGACCACAAGCCAGGGCCTTTGGGCAGCTGCTGAGGAGGTGTTCCAAGGAGCCTCTTCCAGAGCAAAAGAGGCAGGAGGTTGTTTCGCTTTTTTCCCACACATGAAGGTTCGCTGGGTTTGGTAGGACATCTTAAACTGCCCGCACAAGGAACCGGACACGGTGGAGGTCTGCTTGCATGATGCTTGACCAGGTCACTTTGCGCTGTAATGTGTTCTCCCACCTTGTCCATGCTCCCTGCTTCCGGAGTCCGACTGCCCTGCTCACCCGCTCTTCCTCCACACCTGCTCGGACCTCTTCCGGCAGAAGATGGTGTCTCTCCTTCCCTAGGGCTTGACTCACTTTGGTCTTTGGCAATAAGCCCAGAGCTGCTCTCCCCAATGCCAGGACCCCAACCAGAGTCTGCCTCAATCGTGACTCTGCCACCTCCACTTGCCTCTGAGCTCTCCACTTCCTTCCGGTTCTCACTTTAACCCCAGCTAATGCCACCTTGCTGTCCTTGGAATCCTGTACTGAAGAGCCTCTCTAGTACGTGCCACCTTGAACTCCTCAGTGAGCCAGCTGAAGGGTATATATATATATATATATATATATATATATATATATATATATATATATATATATATATATATATATATATATATATATATATATATATATATATATATGTATACATACATACCATGTTTTCATGAACATAGGGTGCAGGGTGTTAAAGGGCGCAGTCTCCATAGCTGGTGCTATTTCTGAATTCAACACCACTTGCGGTCCACCCGCATAACAGGGCACAGGTGTAAGGTCATTAGGCTCAGGGATGTACAGTTCAGAGACATTCCTCCAGTTTGGCGCCCCCTGAGGAAGGTGGCGTTACAGATTCAGACAGTCCTGATTTTACCCCAGAATCCAGATGGCCCGAGAAAACAAAACAGTACAGGGGCTGTAGAAAAAAAGTCCTCTGCTGGAACAAGGGCTGAAGTTGGCCGAGCGTCCTTATCCTTCCCCGACGGAACAGGAATCTTCTCCCCGCACCCAGGACAGGGAACAAAAGCCGATTCCACGAGTCACAATGGCAACGAGGTTGTCGTTTTTTATTCTTCCGGAACAATCAAACTCATACGGAGCACTGGCCATGACATACATAAGAAAACAGGAACACATACAAGAAACAAACAAGTTCTAGAAATAAATAGAAAAAAGAAAATGTCAAGAAAGAATCAAGTAAAAGAAGAAAAAGAAAAAAATGGCTGAGCCTTTGCCATTCTGGTTATTCTCTGGTCCATTTTAATAGTAGTCTTCTGTTTTTTTCCTCCTGTCTCCGTTTTTTCTACCCATTTTAAGGCATTGGAGATCATTTTAGCTGAACAGTTTTTGCGTCTCCTTATTGGTTATTCCATCTCCAATAAACTTTTCAAACAAAGAACGAGTTCTCCGGTCAGTGTTTTTCCTCAAACGCATGTTCAACCTGTACTGGCTTCATCATCCTTAAATAGGTACCAACAAATTCACACCTGATTCTCATGTGCTTTTGTTTTGTTTTTTTCTTTCCCTGAATTGGTGAACTCAGATTTTTTAACACACCCCCATAAACTATTTGGCCATTTGTATAGTGTTCGCAGTGTGCCTGTTATGAATGCTGGGTTTTGACTGTTTCCTGAGAATCTACTGCACCTACTGGTAACTTGTCTGAAATGTAACAATAAAATACAAACTAAAAACAGAGTTATTATTGTTAGTCACTCTGCTCTGCTATTATTTTGAACAGCCCTGCACATATATTTATTCATTTTCATTTCTGCAGTACAAAAACATCATTATACTACCAACGCTAAACATGTTGTACAGGTTTTTTTTTCATATTATGCATTTCTATTTGTATACCGCAACAGCTCATAATATAAGAGCTCAGCTTCACACTGCAAGAAAGCAGTCTACGATAAAGCTATTCTATCAGTCAGCGAGATGGCGGTTATTGCATCCGTTCCGCATCCGTGCTCATGCTTCTTAGAAAGCCAGTAAAGCAGCTCTCGGGGAGGCCTGTTTGCAAGTGCTGGAGTCACTTCATGGAACATTCCCGAAAGGGAAGGAAAACACATATTCAGGATGTTATTTCGCCGGTAGTGGGCCATCCCGGCATTCGAGATCTTCTCTGCTGGTCTAAAAATATATGAATCATGTGATGTTACAGCCATTGCTTGGTGCCAGGGTCAGAAAACTACCTGGAGGCATCAGTTCTGAAGAACCTGAGGAGTTAGATTAGTATGTATACAGCTGTTGGCTTTGCCATACAGATTTCAAGTTGGTGGACTAGGCATAAGGAAACGTCAGCGGTTTCACAAACTATGATTTGCTAGGTGGAGATAACACACGTATCACAACGATAGAGCGAAAAAAAAATACAGCATCTCTGTGCCAGCTGCTTCTGACAGACATTTTCAGCCCTAAATCGAATACAAAGTTTTGCCAGAAATTTGACAGGACAGGCCGTGAAAAGGTATTTGTCCCAATTCCTGGTTTCTGTGCATTTTGCATATTTAAGAGGGGCCAAGTCAATGTCTGGATTCAAATACAATTGCGAAGCTGTGGTGTGACCTTCACCAAGGAGATCATGCTGGAAAACCTTTCAATATTGCAGATTTAAAAAATTTTACAATGAAGAGTGGGTGGAATAATTACATTTTACGGTAAAAATGGATTCTCTGTTATTGCTGCCGAAGGTGGCTCAACTCGCTATTAGCATCAGGGAGCAATTGCTTTTTCACATATGACCAGACAGGTTTTTATTTATTGGAGCCTTCATAAAAGGAATCAACATTTCAAAACTACATTTCGTATTTCCTTGTGTTTTGTCTGTGTGATATTAAAATGTTTTTGATGATTTGAAACCTTTGTGAGTGACTAAATGCAAAAAGCACAAAAATCAGGAAGGGGAGAATATACCATTTTTACAGCATTGTATATTCCTTAACAATAGTGCAATTTTATGAGGTTTTTATTGATGCTTTTGATATGTGTTGCAGCTGTAGCTGCAGTAAGTGGTTCATTGCCATGAAATGGTGATTGAGGGTTGGATTGATTCAACATAGCATTACTGAAGACCTAAGTGTGAAATACACGGCCGGTCACTGGACTTTGCTATCGTGCTGAGTCGCACAAAGGTGACGTCTCGGCCAGAGATGGCGAGTGTTTCAGCATTTTTTTGCCTGCAGTTAAAAAAAGCATCTGTATTCCTTGAGTCAATATCCGTTGTGGATGTGCGGAGGCTGATCTATGTTTAGCCATGCAAATGTGGGGATTAAAACTTCAGGCTATGCTGGAGAGAGGCAGCGCACGTTGCTAAATTAGTCATTCTTGAAAAAATACATTCACAGGCAAATTTGTGCATGCCGCCTCACAGTAGTGAGACCCAGTTTCCCCCCCCCCCCCCCCCCGTTATTTTTGTTTAGTTGCAGTCGGCTGTCAAATTGTAATGTAAAACCGCTTTGCTAAAGTGTTTGATGTCAAGAATAAACTGTAAATCTATCAGCCTGCCATTTTTTTGATGACACGCTACACAGCAGGGTGAGTGATGCCCTCCAAATGTGACAAACATCGGCTGTCCTCGGGACATCACCAATCTTCCCCAGCATCAATCAGCCCGAGGCACAATACCTGTCCCCGAAGCCCATTCGGGTCCTCTCATTGATGCGTTTCCCTCAAAAAGGTGAATCATTTGTTCCACCCCCGGACGTTCCCTAATTGGATTGTAAATCTTGGCCGATGATTAATCAGACAGCCTGCTTCAGAGGTGCTAATGAGGAGCTATTTTAGCTGAATGACATCACCAGCAATCACCTCTGGCGACTGCAGGCTACGCGACTGAATATATTTTCCAACGTGTCTGTCAAAACCCGGATAAATTTGATTTAAGCTCCCCTGGCTTTAAGCGTTATCGAGTTCCTCTCTAACAATCTTCTGCTATTTACAGACTTTTTCTAGGCTACTGGTGCTAATTAAGATAAGTGTGTCTTCATAACCAGGCGTTTGTGTTTGAGTCTTGTCCAATTTTAGAAATTTGGAGCGATGCAACAAGAAAATAAATACTGAGCCCCTTGGCAGTAGAAAATGTGCTCATTTTTCATCCATCCATCCATTATCTGCACCGTTTATCCTCAGCAGGGTCGCGGGGGTGCTGGAGCTATCTTCTGGCAGTGGGCAGAGGACATCCATGCATGTACTGAAAGGAAGTAAGGCTCTGGGCAGGGAGGCCACAGTAGCTACGATTGCAACATGAATCTTCATCTACCTCTTCACCTGCCTGTTAACTGCCTAGCTGCGGTCCTTCTCTCCTTTTCCTTATTTTAACATATTAAAGTGTATTTTTCGAGTGCTGGCGGTAGATGTTTAGACTCCTTCCGGATAACAATAGAAAATGTTGGAAGGACTCTCCAATTGTTTTGTTGGAATGAAGGTTTATTGAGTGTTCATGGTGCAGGTCAACACTCAAAGCATTGCTCTGCTCTTTAGAACACTATAGCTTGCTTTTCTGCAGGAGCAGTGAAAGATAATCCTGGCAAAAAGCTACATCTTTTTCCAGGGCACCATTCTGATAGAATGCAAAGGGGCACGCCCCTCTGAGCAGTTCCAAGTGCCTGCTCTCAAATTCATGTCTGCCAAGGCAGGGTGCTTCGCAAAATAGTGGTAATAATATTTAAGTGTATTCATGTATGTATATGTATATTAAAATCTACTTCACTTTTTTGTTTGATAACATTTAAAAAAAATAAATGGAAAAAAAGGACAAATCTTTTTTTATCCAGCAGATGGTAAAATGTTTTTTTCTTTTTATGTATTTTTGTTTCAAATCTTGGTAGAAAATCCATTCATCCATCATCTGCACCGCTTTTTGTCAGTAGGGTTGCGGGGGTGCTGGAGCCCATCCCAGCCATCTTCAGGCAGTGGGCAGGGGACACCCTGAACTGGTTGCCAGCCAGTCGCAGGGCATGCGTAGACATACAACTCACTTACTCATTCACACCTAGGGACAATTTGGACCGGCCAATTAACCCGACATTGATGTTTTTGGAATGTGCAAGGAAACCAGAGTGTCCGCAGGAAGCCCACTCAAGCATGGGGAGAACATGCAAACTTCGCGCAGGAAGGCTGGAAGCTGGATTTGATCCCATTACCTCAGAACTGTGCCGCAGATGCGCTAACCGCCCATGCTGCTGTGCCCTTGGTAGAAAATGATTTTTAAATTTGGCAAAACGATTTGCCATCTTCTAGAGTATTTCACTGTTTGAGGGTAATGGTTAGGGAATCAACAATTAGTGCACTTGTGTCACACTCAAGGGCCGAGGGCCAAATATTGAATTTTTGGGGCTGTTTTATTAGATAAATTGATTAAATACAGTATCCAAACAATAAATTGCACTTTAAAAGAGCAAAATTGTTTTGCACAAAAATAGAAAAAAATAATCCACTGTAAAAAAAAAAACAAAGAACTATTTGTACTAGTGTATTTAGTAATTCTTACACAAATCCATGGCATTTTGCCCATTTCAAGTAATATTTTCTCTTATTTTTCGATATTTGATTTTTTTTTTCTCAAATGCAGTAGGAAAAATCACTCTTGAAATAATTTGTAGACCCATGTTATTCTGTGCCATTACAGTAAAAATTAAAATTATGTCATATCTCTTGAAAAATATGTAAAATATCCCCAACATTGGAGCATTGCACTTAAAGTACTCAAAATGTTCTGTGGTTGTGGTATCAATTTAATTTGAGCATGCATGGCTTATAATAAACCCCCACACCCCCAAAAAATCTTATTTGCTGAATTCTACTTTAGATAATGACTAAACATTCTTGATTCTGCTAGATGAGACTGTTTTACTAATTTTGATTTGCTTTTTTTTTTTTATCAATGGTGCATCATTTTTTTACTGTGTGCATCGCAAAAATGTTCCCATTGGCAGAAAACTATTTGTATTTTTCCAATTGTATATTCTGTTTGTCTAAAGAAAAAAGAAGATAAATAGTGCCTAAAATAATTTAAATACAGTACATAGTATCTACCAAGATTACACGTAAAAATACTTGAACTGTTTAAAACCATCACTCACCTGCTAGATAAGACAAATTTGCTTGTTTTAAGTAAAGGTAAACAAGTCAATCGACTTTAAAATAAAAAAAAATAATAATAAAACTCAAAATGTGTAAAATGTTCTGCAAAACGTGCTTAGTTAACCCCCCCGTAAACGTTTGCACTCAGTAAAAGTGCGATTCGTCTGTTGTCTAGACGCAGAGTGGATTGACCTTCAAGACGTGGGTCTTTACAATGATGCAAGAAAAAATGGATACGTTTCTGTATATTTTCATGGAAATTTTGTTTCGCATCACCTAATGAGCATGGTTCACAATTCCTGACTCATCAGTGACCAATTGACCTTGCACATTCACATATTTCAAAGATGCTTAAAAAAGAGGGTTGGATCCAACTCATTAGAGTAGAGTATCGCCAAATATGTAAATCAATGTAACCAGTGCCTACCCTGCCAGTTAGACCCGGTCCTTTTCCTTTATACAGGGCAACATTTAAGGCAATTCTAGATTCTCAAACATGCAGAATGCGAGGAAATAGTACAAATCTCTATATTTTTCATCGGGACATTTAATTTATTTTTTCAAATGCATTTTGAAGACAACTGCTCCTGTCTGGCTGAGGAACAGCAGCACCCCAGCAAGCCAGTCGCCATATTGTTTTATATGTTAATTAGTCGAAGTTGTAACAAGTATTTCCTGCATTGTCCCAGTCCCATCGTCCCAAAGGAATCAAGACCTGACAAACTCAACGACTTCAGGCCGGTCGCCCTGACATCACATGTGAGGAAAACCACGGAGCGGTTGCTGCTGCACCACCTGAGGCCACAGGTCCGCCACACCATCGGCCCTCTACAATTTGCCTACCAGGAGAAGGTGGGAGTGGAGAATGCTATAGTCTACATGCTACACCGATCCCTCTCTCACCTGGACAGAGGCAAGGGTGCTGTGAGAATTACATTTTTGGACTTCTCCAGTGCCTTAAACACCATACAGCCTCTGCTACTTAGTGGTAAACTGACAGAGATGGGAGTAGGCTCACACCTTGTAGCATGGATTACGGACTACCTGACAGGCAGAACCCAGTATGTGAAACAGGGGGGCTGTACATCGGACACTGTGGTCAGCAGCAGAGGATCGCCGCAGGGGACGGTGCTTTCTCTGTTCCTATTCACCCTGTATACGTCAGACTTTCAGTACAGCTCTGAGTCCTGCCACATGCAGAAGTTTGCTGATGACACTGCTATCGTGGGATGTACAGTATCAGAAGTGGGCAGGAGGAGGAGTGCAGGAAATTGATTCAGGACTTCCAATGAGGCGACGCTTACCACCTGCACCTGAACACCACCAAGACCAGGGATATGGTGGTGGACTTCAGGAGAACTAGAACTCACCCGGTTCCTGTAACTATCAAGGGAGAATGTGTAGAATTTGTACAGACCTACAAATACCTGGGTGTACAGCTGGACAATAAACTGGACTGGACTGCCAACACAGAAGCTCTATGCAGGAAAGGTCAAAGCCGACTGTACTTCCTCAGAAGCCTGGCGTCCTTCAAAATCTGCAAAAAAAGCTCATACGAATGTTCTATGAGACTGTTGTGGCAAGCGCCCTTTTCAATGCGGCAGCGTGTTGGGGAGGCAGCGTCTCTCGTCTTAATATACTGGTGAGGAAAGCGGGCTCTGTTGTTGGCACAGAGCTGGACAGCCTGACAACTGTAGCCGAGAGACGGGCATTGAAAAAGCTGCAGTCAATCATGGACAATTCATTACATCCACTACACAGCATCATCTCCAAACAAAAGCGCAACTTTAGCGACAGACTGCTGTCACAGTCTTGTTCCACGGACAGACTGAGGAGATCATTTCTTCCTCAAGCCATGAGGCTCTTTAACTCCACCCGGCGGAGTAAAAGCCCACATTAAACCACACCCCCACATTGCATATTACCCTATTTTTATGACAGTGTGTATTTTATGTAGCACTATTTAAACTCTCTACTCTATATCAACACGTAACATAGGGTATTTATGTGTTTTATTCCTTTTACTTATTATTGTTTTATTTTCAACACAAAGATACTGCAGGAAATGTGAATTTCCCCACGGGGATGAATAAAGTATCTACCTATCCATCTATCCATCTATCTATTTTAAGCAAAGTGTTCGTAGTTTGTTTTGTGTCGCAGGCAGAGGCCATAATGGTACAACAACGTAGCTGACTGAAAAAAATGTACCGCGAGACGCCAACAGGAGATAATCGGGACAGATCAACGAAAGACAACCACAGCCTCGGCGGAAAGACGCAAGACTGGTCGACCAGAAAGCACGCAATGAACAGCCAGGCTAACCAGGAACCAACAACAAAAAGCAGTAAAGCCTACGGTGATAAACACGAAGCCGGTCTGGAATTTAAAAAAAAAGCATGGCAAAACGGGTGCTAACGCCAGGCTAGCCGAACAGAAAAATGCAGTGAACAGCCAGGCTAACAGGGAACCAACAATGAAAAGTGGCAAGGGTTACGGCAATAAATGCAAAGCCGGCAAGGATTGAATCAAGAGATATGGCAAAACTGGCGCAAACACCAGGCTAGCCGGCCAAAGAGCGCCACTCTGGAGCAAACAAAACAGGAAAGCCTTTGGCAGCCCCAATGTTAACGGGTAGCTCGCCGAACAAAATCATACCAATTGCAACACACAAAGAAGCCACAATCGCCTATCTAAAATGGCTGTTTGTTTCTGAGCTGGCTTCACATGTTGTGTTATTTCAATGACGTCACAATCCTCAAGGAAACGAGCCAGCGGGTCAGCGTGGAATCTTTTGCAACATATTTGAATAATTGCGGGGAGGACTACAACATGTTCTGTGACTAATTAAAAAAAAACGTTTGGGAATACCTTTAAAGGCAAAAAAAGGACAACAATTATGCAAGTATGTGGCAAAATTTTCCTCGCGCCAAGGGACTTTAGTCTCAAAGTTGTATAATCTAGTTATTTTCCTCTACAACTGAACTGTGACATCATTGATGGAACACATAATTTTCAACATGGCGAATCTCATGAATACAATATATGAGGCACCACCGTAACCAACTGTGATTGTAGAGAACTGCTTTTGCATACTGCAACATTCTGCGTGGAGGAATTTGAATTTTGCCTACCCTGTTGCTTGTTTGCTTTTGCTTTCTTTTAGGTAGGCGTTTGTGTTTTACGCCACATTTTATTGGTATGATATTTTCCGGCTACCTTCCTGTTAGCGTCAAGGCTGTGGAAGGCTTCCTGTTGTATTTGCTCTTGGTTAGCACATATAGCAGCTGTCTAGATTGCTATGTCCATTGGTTTATTCCAGGTCGGGTATGCATTTGTTGCCATAGCCACATAATGTAGTTGGTTCCTGTTTAGCCTGGAAGCTCACTGCGTGTCTTTGGTCAACCCGCTTTGTGTTTTTATCTCTGTCATGTGTTATTTTAGCCTGTTACACACTTCTTGGCTGCTCACCCTTTGTTGTGCCATTACTGGGTCCACTTGCAACACAACGGCTAGGCATTCTCCACTAAAACTGCCAAAATTTAAACAGTCCTAATGTCGTGATTACCTAACTGGAGCCGCCTGAGGTAATCAGCTGGCGTGCTTCCTGATTGGTGGAAGCTTTCTACTTAAGCTGTCAGCGTCCAGAGATGGACGTTCGAGTGTACTCCTCGTTTCCATGAGTGAGCCTCCAACATTCAAGGTACCCACGATCCCTTTGTCTATTCCAAGCCTGCTTCTCGTTGCCTGACCCTTTTCTGTTACAAGTTTACGATCTACTCTCCCGCCCTGGCCACCGACTTACCTGCTACGTTGCTCGTCACGCGTTTCACCACGGAGCTGCCATTCCGTCCAAAGAGGCTTTCTGCTACCAAGACCCGACGTCTCAAGCCTGCTCCACCGAACCTTGTCCAAATAAACTATAAAACTGACGCTATTGGATCCGAGTGCTTGTTCTGGTCCCTGACACCTAACCTCTTCTGCTAATTAATATGTAAACCAATATGGTGACTGGCTTGCATCCGTGCCGATGTTCCTCACTTATCGTCATTGCTTAGGAAGTCAAAGACTGGACAGGCTGCCTTCAAAATCCTCTATCTCGGAAAATAATTGGAATACTCAGATGAAATATATATACTGTAAATTTGGACTATAAGCCGCAACCTTTTTTCCCAAGCGTTCAACCCTGCAACTTATGCAATGATGCGGATAATTAATGCGTTTTTTCAGGGGGTCTGAGCAGTTAAGGTAGAGTGAGACACATGTAATATATGTGTCAAGGAAGATGCAAGTTTAATGTAACGTCGTGCTTTGTGCAATAATAAACTAGAATGAACAGACCCTCATAAATGGAAGGGTGTCAATCAAAAGGGGAGAGCTAACTACTATAATTTAACAAGCAATCAGAAATAATATACATTGGAACCTCGGTTCTCGACCATAATCCATTCCAGAACCCTGTTCGAAAACCAATTTGTTCGATCACCAAAAATCGTTTTTCCCATTAAAAGTAATGTAAAATCGTTTTCATCCGTTCCAACACCCTGAATGTTTACCATGAACGTAAACATGAAGCTAACCCAGGCTAATCGTACGTTCACGTTAGCGTAATCTTCCGTACGAAAGATTACGCTAACATGAACGTGTACAACTAAAAAAATCAGGTCGTTTACACGTTATTTAGCACCCGGGTCTCCACAAAAAGTGGTGAGCGGTTAAAGGATAAAGAAAATAATTATGAATAGGATTTCTTACCTTTGTAGTGCTCAGCAGAAGCCATGCTGTATGTATAGCAAGATCGGAAACTCGCACACCTTCTTCATATTTTGCTATTATTTCTTTCTTAAATGCAATAGTTGTGCGCACTACCCTTCTTTTTCCACCTCGTTCACCGATATTCAAAGCGAAAGCGAAAAGAAGTGCGCGCGCACGTCATAACAGTTTTTCACGAGGGGTGGGGGTATTCTACACCCGTACGCCGCTCAGCATCGCACCCTAGCGTACCGGCGTTCGAACTCCGATTTTTTGAACGAAAAGCGAAGCAAGAATTTCTCCCAATTTTTGGTCGAGAACCGATTTGTTCAAACTGAGAGGCGTTCGAAAACCGAGGTTCCACTGTAATGAAAAGAACGAATTACGAGAAGGAATGTTTAATGAATCAGAAATGTTTTAGCGAAATTCTGTTCATCTGTCTGCATTATCGTGTCTTTTCGAGTAAATGTTTTACACGGTTGGATTCTACGGATTGTCCTCGATGTAAAGAAGCCATTTTTGCAGAAATTCAAAGTTGAAGACGGCCAGGGGGCCAAACTGGTGAGTCACCTTGGCTTTATAGTTTTCAGGTGTCTTGTTTCAGACTGATTGTGTTGTTTCTCTGATGAGTCTATTTTCAAAGGCCCATCATAACTTAAATTCCAAGAATTTAAGGTTTCCAATGATCTGTAGCATGATATATTTCGGTGACTGTTCTTAAATCTACTGTGCTACCTCAAGAGCAGATGATTAGTACATAAATCAAAAGTCCGGCGGCTCACTGGGGGTTAAGGTACTGTTCTTTGTAAATGTCTCATGTTTCAATGTAGGCACATGCAGCTTATAGTCAGGTGTGGCTTATGTATGTACAACATGTCTTTTCCTTTAAAATTGTACTGAGCGCAGCTTATCAGGTTCGCTTTATAGTCCAATTTTTACAGTAGATTTTTTTGCAAAAAGCATGTACTACTTTCTCACACTTGACGTGTTTTGATATTTAGGACTATATTTAAAGCAGTCAACTTTTCCGTCCAATCTCTCTAGGGTGTCAGTGTCTTTGGCAGGTGCAGGTTTGCAGGCAGGATTGATCACTCCACACTAAAGTATCTCTCTGGCAGCTGTGGGCATGAGCTGTTCACCCCATTGATCTGGCCCACCTGCTTGAGCAGGGCTGCATAATTCCACTTAATGTATGAGGAACAAGGGAGTGCTGTAGGCTTGTCAAAGTCAGTGTGGACGTATCCATTTGGCTTCATTCTAATGAAGCCAAGCAACTGCTCAACAAGGACAGACCCAATCTTTGGGGAGTACTCATTCTGCCCATGTAAATCCATCAAACAGGAGAATGCACTTCCCAAAACACCTCGACAGCAAGGCTGGGGGAAAAGGAATGAAAATATTAAAGATAACTTAACGTTCAGCTGTGTTTATCTGAGGATATTTTCTTTGTTTGCAAAATCCTTACTCATGAGAGACTACCTCCAGCAGTAAAAAAAACCACATTCTAATCACAGTTTGTGTGAAGGTTTATAGAAAATAAAATCCACAGCATTTTAGATCTGTCATAAAATGCAGTTATTATAAATCCACAAATAGAACTTCAATGTCTTGGGATACGCGAGTTAACATTCCAACCTCGTTTGAATTTTTAAACTGCTCTTTTTTTTGGGCGTCACTTACATATAAAAGAGGGAGTTATCCGCATTCATTGGAGATCATGTGCATTATGAGATTTTTTTCCAAATATGTCCCTATACCCTTACGTCCTTAAAACCGTGGACAAGTGTATTTCAGCAAGATACTGAAACCACAAGCGTCTCCTGATACAACGGCATATGAGAAGATAGTGACCATGTGCTTTGAGTTCCTTGTAGCTGCAGAATAGACGAAGGTACTCCAAGTTCTTTACGGGCCACCAATGGGAGGGTGGTGATAATGTTTTGGTTTGGGATCTAAGATCTAATATCTAGACCCCCCGCTCCTTCGCGCTTCGGTTATCGCTGGTTCACTGCTTTACGGATTTTCAATTGAATTTTCTTGAATGTCATTTATTACATTCATTGTTCCGAGCTGGACTGATATTGTTGTTAACACAGGGTTCTTGTGGATCCATGCAAAGTCTTAAAAGGTTGCGTTCACTATTCTAAAAATATGGCCTGAGTTGGCATTAAAATGTTTCAAATCCAATTTTTGACTTCTTAAAAATGTGAACACCTTAATAAGAACGGATACTTGTTTTAACCAAAAAGATTTAGTGAAATGTATCCATTGTCTTTTTAAATAAGTCACGGATCTACTTGCGTGGCAACATGGCATGACCACAATAATGGAACTGTCAAAACGGTGATGTGATTTCAGTTAGGCCTTTCAGAGCAGACGCATGTTGCTGTTAATTCATGTTTTGATATTTTCTGCAACAAAATATCATTAATGAATGGCATGTTAGCTGTCCATAGCACTTGTTTTTTGATTGTAGTTCATTGTTGATGAAGAATGGTTGATTCTGGTTAAATCTTGTGGTAAAAAGTTGAAGTCAGAATGGCTACAGGCCTTTCCACATGTTGTTCACATTCATATTTTAGTTAATTGATGAACAAGAATAGTGGAAAATAAATTGGTCAGTTATACCGGTGTGCCGCTGGAATTTGATCTTTCCAAAAATGTAGGCCATTATTCAGTATTTTTGCACTCTTCAGACGAGGAACTGTAACAGTCATCGATATCAGTAGGTGGCAGTAGATTTTAATATACTTTTTATGTACTAATCATCTGCTCTTGAGGTAGCACAGTAGATTTAAGAACTTAATTTGTTTAACAAGATTGTACTGTAAAAATAAAAACATAAATCACATCATTTTTTTATATTAAGTATTATTTTCTTCTTTTTATATACTAATTAGCTGCTTATACAGTGAATTATTTGACATAACCTCATTTTCAAACATTTTACGACGGACGGTGTGCCACGGAACCTTTTTATAAATAAAAGTGCACCTTGGTTCAAAAAGGAGTTATACGATTAAAATGTCTAGCCATGGTGTATATTTGGACTGGTCTAAAATGACAGACATATTAAAAGAAAATGTTGTGTGAGTTATTAATATTGGTGTGGCACACTGATTTACAAGGAAATTTGAAAGTGGCACTACGCACCAAAAAGGCTGCTGACCCCTGCATTAAAAGGACTTAAAAAGTCTTGAATTTAAATTACATTAAACTGTAAGAACCCTGTAACAGCCAAAAGACCAAATCAAGACCATCCTTTCCTGCCAAAAACTGGGTGTGGCTTACCAACGTGCGAAAGAAAATAGACTTGGGTACAGATTAAATTTTCATTTTATTTATTTTTTAAAATTGTCTTTACCTTCATCCAGATGGTACAATTAAAATCTACATAATCTGAACCGCAGTGTTGCGTGAGAACACTCACACAGAAATACGTTCAAGAATGCTGCTTACTTTGATTAATTTGAAACTCGTTGCACGGGGTATGCAGACCACAAACGAAATGAATACTAACCAAAAAGTGTCTGCAATCTCTAAGCTTTAATTAAAGCCATCATTAATGGCTGACTGCACAGGGCGGTAAGAAAAGCTGGCAGAAAGACATTAAAACCTTAATCAGGTATAAAAATACGGATTGTAGCATTTTGAGCATCTATACACGTCTTTCCTTTGCAACACTTTTATGACAAAATATAAGGAATAGACAACCATACACTGTTGTAAAGCGTTGAGTAGAAGGGCTGGTGCAGACAATTACGGCCTTGATTATGAAGGCAGTAACTGCAGATTTATTGCATTGCAGATATAAACTCGTCCCCACCCACACAAAGTGAATATAAGATGGTTAAGTGTCACTGACCCTTGAAGTAATAAAAGCCTTTACTCCATTTATATCTGATGATATAAAACTGGGTGATGTTAGGATTGTCTTGCTTCACTATCTGCCCAAAATTTAAGCACAGGCAAGACACAACGCAGCAAATGATGCCTACTCAAGACATAAATGCAAAGTGACGAATTAAAATAACTCAGGTTAATCATTCTATGAGCCACGGCTGGTTGAGAAGAAGAGCGGGCACAGAGCTGATCAGATGAGTCTGAGGCTGTCGTGCACAGCTAATGATAGTGGCTAAAACCTGCCAAGGACTAAAACGTAAACTGACATCAGGGTAGCATTTCGAAAACCGAGGAGCAAAGCAAACCCTGATGAAAACCAATAAAGGACTGTCACAGTTGGTTAACATAGCACCTCAAAGTCCATTGGGATGCTGGTGTTACCTTTGCCTATTTTGGTGCTGAGTTTTTGCTATGCCAGACAGGTCACGAAAATGGCAAAAAGTCTCTTATCAAGGCAACAAAGGTCATTACTTTGTTATTTTCAAATTCAAAACATTATAGGATATGAACGGCGATTAGGATCATTTAGTAATCCATGAAGTGATCTTGGCACAACTTTATTAAGCGAGCGTATGAGTTGCCAAAATTGTGCAAGCCAAAAACCGTAAATCGGGAATACAAGCTGCTACTTTTTTTCTATATTTTAAATACTTTGACTCACAATAAAACGTGTTGGGTTTTTTTCTTCACAAGGAGGGTGTCAGCAGTGATCTTTTTGTGATCTGCAGGAAAGGCCTGGCACAGTGTGCCTCAGCTGGCACCTAGCTCAAAACTATTACAGACCAGGGGAATCCGACTGTTTCATCAAAAAAACGGATCATGATTTCCGGTGTGGGGTGATGACAAGTGTTGGGAATAACGTCGTTACGTAACTGCGTTATTTTTTTCTGTAACGGCGGAATCTAACTCTTTTCTTCCGTTACAGTTACTGACACTCAAAAGCGAAGCAATACTTTGAATGAATTGACGAAACCAGCTGTATCGAGTCTACTCTACTCTGTTTATTTGTCTCACCTGTACAATCAAGAATAGTGCCTGTAGGACCCAAAATGAATGTGTGTCGTCCATTGCTTTTCTTGTTTTGTCCATGGGGTGGCGCACGTTAATTTGGTAGTGTATAAAGGATGGTTGTACTTGCCCAAGACATAACACAGAAAATGGTGCCCTTATGACCCTAAGTGGTCAGGAGATACACCCACAACATAAAGGTAGCAATGCTTGTTTTGTCAGGCACAGATATATACAGTATATATATAGCAGACGAGATACGTCTGTAGCAGCGCGCTTGCAAGCGTGTCTACGTGACAGCCATATTGGTCGGGTCATTGTCCCCTTTAAGGCAATGGATGTATATTGAAAATAAATCATAAATTGTTTTTTCACAACCAATTTTAATGCAGGTAATTTTTTCGTCAACGTCAACACCTTCAATTATATTGGAAAATTATTTAAAAACTGAGGAAAGGCTTCTTAAAATAAAAAAACCGAATAATTAATTAAAATATGTTACGAAAATGATACAAATTATAAACAACTGCATTGAAAATTTAACACTTTATACAAAACTCATTGAAAAGAATCCAAAAGTGTTGAGAGGAAATGTTACGACTTTAAAAAACACGCAAAGGTGCGTGACCTTTTTTTTAAGACTGTTTTATTTTTATTTTGCAAATCTAGACTAAAAAAAAAAACAACTGGATGCAAAAACTTGTCTTTAAAAGAAAAAATACATAAAGTTAAGGGAAGTTATTCATCTAGTTTTGATGTCTACTGAAGTGTCCATATACATTATATTCACTTGCCACATGAAGGGTTAAATCGGTTCAAGAATTATTATTTTCACGTGTAATTCCACTTTGTAAATGAAAGGAATTACTAACTCAGTTATTTTTTGGAAGAAGTATTGGGTAACTATGACTAATTACCTTTTTTTAAGTAACATGCCCAACACTGGTGATTACACAAATAGATTTCTGCTTATTGCTCTGAATGTCAAAGTCAACAAAGCCCAGGGAATCGCCGGGAGTAACAATGGCTTCCTTCAGCCTTGACTTTGAAATATGTGCCTTGAACTACTTCAAAGAGGAAAGGAGGAAAACAAAAGTCTTGAAAGCTAAGATGAGGAAGTTGGATGAATCATATGTAGTGCTTAGAATGACTACGACCACTGTGTTAGATGAGGACATACCAGTGTACTTGCCTTGTTTGAAAATAAATGTTGGCAGCATGCAACATGTAGCCAAATACATGATATAGTAGGCCGGTACTTAAAAACATTCCACCCCAAACACGTGCCGAAAAAAGACATTGATTTGGCGTGAATGAAGTTGGCGTGGATGGAGGTGACGTGTTTCTACCAAGAAGGAGCAATGATGGTTTTGTCCTCACAAATATTATGTGATTACTTGAAAAAATGATTGAGTCAACGTAACACAAAAAAAATGATAAATCACATATTCTTTTGAAGCAGATAGGACCAAAAAAGTTATTTTTCCGAGGGGGTGACAGAAAATAATTGAGAACCACTGCCATTAATAAAAAAAAGATGACAGATAAAAAATAATGCTTGAAAATAGAAATATTTAAACATATTTATATTTTTCTCAGCCAAACTGATGTAAAAAAAGGCCAATCCAAGTGTGGGACATCCTACCTTCCTTGAACACAACATAAATACGTGCACTAACGAGACAACAAGAGACACCTGGACAGGACACACACAGGGAACTTGAGGACACAAGGGACCAGAGTGATAAGTACAGGTGGACATGATGACATGTATGTGTAACATGTATGTATGTAACATCCTACATGCTGACATTTCTTGTGTAAATTTTGTGTAAATTATAACTATATCCTTATCCTCTTTGTTTTATAACCCTATCTTCTCTGTTCCTTTATCTTCTTGGGTTTTTTACCTCACTGTGAATGTGTGAAACTGGAGTGTCATGCCCAATTTCGTTGTCACAATATGTTAAGCCATTTTGTAACAATGACAATCAAGGTATATTCTATTATATTCTATTTAACAAGACACTGACAAAAGTAAAACAAAACAATAGCTAAAATCAGCCTCAAAAAAGTGTTATTGATATCTAAAGACAGTTTTAATTTTTTTGCAACTCTAACAGTTAGTATCTGGTGCAAAATCCTGCAGCGAGAAAAAAGTTTGTTCGAATTACCGCAATTTTGGCAGCCTGTCTGTTGAAAAGGACGGTGTGTAATATTTTGTGCGTCCCAGTGGTAAAAAAAAAAATCTGTCATTTAGTAAAATGAAAACATTTATTGGACTAGACCAAAATATATTAACATGACACCAATGGTAATTTTTACGAAAAAAAATCCTAGGTCGAGAATTTTGTATTTTTTTTACATCGGTTAGCAGGCTGTTTAGGGCTGTTTCGCTACAAACCGCGCTAGCAGTGGTTACCATAGCAACGACATTTTGCTTTTAAACTGCTCAAGCTCACGGACAAATCCCTCTAGAAGGGCTACCTACCTTCGGAAGCGGAAACAACCTTTACACCAACCAATACTTACATGTGAGCAGTCTGAGCTGAACAACGTCCGGCAGCGGTACAACGATAAACAATCGGCGCGACTCTTACCTCACGTCGGTTGTCCGAGATATTACCAAGAACTTTTTCAATCTGTTTAAGATGCAAAATCTTAGTCCAGAATTCTAGGAGAGCAGGGATCTAAATTGATCTCAAAGTTGTAAGGACACCCCTCTTATCTTTCTGATTTGATTGGGCTCCAATGTTCCCGTTAGGAACCTCCGCTTATAAAATGCCAGTCTACTAACGATTCCAAGAGCCAAGAAGAAATCTGCATGCTCAAGGGGCATTCTTGCTTCGGCCCCAGCGCTGTGGAATGCTCCTCCCTCTGAGATAAGATCTGCAAGGTCCGTGGTAGTGTTTATATCTGGACATAAGACACACTTATAGCTTCTGATTAATGTTGACCTGTCATGTACAAAGAAGTGTGACTTGACACGGTGTATAATATTGAGCAAGGAACACTTTGATAGAACTAATAAAGCACAGCAGTGGTAACAGAAATACATAATAAATCAAGATGAAATGAATATTTAAGTATTTTATTTTGTGCAATTTGCCCTGAACACTTCATCAACATACTATAGAACAGGCTCATGTTTGTTTTACATTTTATTGAGCGCAACATCAGAGTACTAAATGTACAGCGGACCAATCCAAAGAGAATCGCATTTACAGTGCTTGCAAATACAGAGTTTAGAAGTATAAGAGTAACCAAATCAAAGTCACTATGAAATTCTTGTGTACGTTTACCTACAAAAGGAAGAGGTGCACTTGTTAAGGACAAAAACAAACAAATCAAATTTGTACAACAGACGGACTTATTCGCGAGTCGTGTTGCTCGTACGCGTTTTGAAATACAAGTCGTAAAGTCATAGGTCTTGTACAAAAGTTGACAGAGGTACTCATGTATATATATATATAGTAAACACAAATATAAAAATGTTTTGATACAAAGTACAAAACTTCCATTTGTATGGCAACAACACAATTTTAAATCAAGTCACAGCTATGAATTGTGATTGTACTTTAAAAGACCACTTCCTCTCAACCCAAATAAAAATAAACAGATACAAGATTCAATTTAACTCTTAAAAATATGCAATGCTTATTTTTGGCCCTTTTCTGATTTTAGCATCATTCTGTAGAAAAGAACATTGGTCAATGGATTCCTGATTGTACCTATTCCAACATTTTGTAACAACGTCACATTTCCTCACAAAGTGGCCAGGTTTTCCCCCCTTTTTTGACGAAAAAAGGATTGATAGCTTTGTGATTTTACTAGCAGATAGCATCCTGTCATATCATTCTCGGTTCATGTTAATCATCTTGTGTAGTTTGATGCAGCAGCTTTTTGAACGGCAGGTTTGTTGTTCGTCCGATTTACACATGTTTGATTATGTTCTTTCGAGAATAACAACCCAGGATTGGTTTGTTCAACAAATATACCCAGTTTTTGTGCAAGTTTGATTTCTGAGAAAATGATAAGAACATATAGCACCTTAAGGTGTCTCATTTCTTTCATATGTGTTGAGGTTACACCAAGTGCATACCTGCAACTGTGAATTAAATCAGGGCACTGCCTGGAATTGTGGCTGTATTAAAAAGGGATCAAAGCTACTTTTTGGCTGCACTACTTTTTCCGAGGGTGCCCTGAAGGGACTGATTGAGATATGGCATAGAAGGCAGCGAAATATTTATGGCGCAGACACGTACTTTCTTTCAAGCAGAATTGGCGCCACCAGAAGCATGACTGGTTTTATTCTGCTGCAATTGTACAGCCGAATTTGTCAAAGCAGGATGTGGCTTTGGTACAGCTCCAGCAGCTTTCCACATTCTATTTGTCACAGAATTTTAAGTCCCAATGAAATGTGTGATGATAGCTGATGGAGGAGGAAAAGCAACTAAAAGAAGGGTAAACCAGAATTTGGAGATGGTAGTTTAGTCCAGATACTAAGAGATGACCTAAGAACATACTATATAGTGTGCAGAACAAAACGTGATAGCTATCAATCTTTTTTTTTCTAGAAATAATGTCAAAAATCAAGTTTCCCCTTTGACTGAATGATCCTTTTCAATTTAGAACACATCTACTGGATTTGTCCTTGTGAATTCCCCATTGCTTTGTTCACAAATGTTTTATTACTTTTAATTCCGATTCTCAAATCTTTCTTTGCGAGTACTTCTCCTTATCCGAGATAATCAATCAACCTAAGAGTTTGCATGATTATCGCTTTGCGAGCCTCAGGTAAGCACAAATGAAAGGACCCTGCTAAAAAGTGATATTTTACAAGTAAGCAATAGTCACGCAAACTCTAACACTTTAGAAAAAAAAACAGTTTTCCGTGAATTGATCCAGTAGTTGTTGTATTTTGACGGAGGTCTCCGTGTTGTTTTGCAAAAACAACCCACACGATTGGATTGCTTTGTTCAACCAACATCACCTAAAATCTTATGTATTGCACAAAAAGGGAGCAAAAATTGGATGCATTCAGTTACTAAATAACCACTCCCAAAAAATAGGGCATTTTATTCCAAATACATTAATTCAGTTGTTTATATTTATATGCATACCTCCCCGACTCCTGAAACTGAATATATTTGAAACCCCAAAATGTCCACATTAAACAGCCCCACCAAAAAGTCTGAGCCCACATTTCCTCTCAAACTGTTTGGAACAATCTCAGAAAATGCAATCTATTGGCAGTCGTAACAAAACTTGGCGGGTAGGATGCTCATTTTTGATGTCTAAACGTCTTAAGTGTTGTGGTCACAGGTGAAACACCAATGTCACGGTGGGTGAGTTTTGGATTAAGTGATTTATGGCAGCGGTGGGGGTCATGGGATGTTCAAGTATGTGTTAGGGTCAACAGAGAGGCGTTTTATTTTATTTACTGGTATAATTGTGACATGATGTTGAAGGTATTTTCTTAACTGGGCATCACCTCCAATAGCAAAAAACCTTGCACAGTTGTCCAAGAATAAAATAAACAAGTAGGCACACATTTGTGAAAGTTAGGATATCCCAGTGCACATAATGCACAAGGAAACTTGACTCTGCGAAAACCCAGGAAAAAACTAACTGTAGCTATGTGGTACCGTGTCTTATTTTGACTTATTTAGAAAGAGGGATGGAGTGTATAATGGGAACGAGTGTCCGAGAAGAAAAAAGGGTAAAAACTGCAGATGCGAGCGAAACGGGTGTTTGATAAATCGTTTGTTAAAAGGTATTCTTGTGAGTGATTTCAAGGGGTAAACAGCAACACAAAGTTGTTTTAAACTGAAGTCTGTGCTGTTGTCTCAAACACGACTACCAAAAAAAAAAAGCTTTAAGGTGCAGTTCTGTAATAATCAATAAATTATACAATAATGTATTATATGATCAGTATTTAAATATAGTGTTATTTCTAGCAATGGAGAAGTGCTCACTGAGAGATTGACAAAATAAAAAAATATAATAACTCGGGAGCAAAACAAATATACATACGTTTGTTCAGGGTGTATTTGGCATCAGTGAATTAACACAATAAGCAAAGTGTCTCCAATTTGCTAATATTAATATTTTAAACCAAGGTTATAAAAAATAAAAATACTTAAAAATATGTACTATCTACTAGATAAGGTAATGCTGCTTATTTAAAGGTGCTACTCATAATTTGGAAGTGGTCCACTCGCTGACGCCATCTTCCGGCTAAAGTCATCATTGCAGCCTCTGTCAAGATTATTTTGTGGTGTTTGCAATGATGTGTGTTACCTAGACATGCTCGAATAAACTATTTTTTTTAATCATCTTTTTGGGGATACAGTTTAGACTGTATTTGAAACAAACCTTTTCTTACTTTCACCGTTTTCGTGCTGTACTAAGAAGAAAATGCAGGGATGAACATGAAATACTCCCCACCCTTATCTGGCCATTCCTGCCTCCTAATGTGTTACACTCCCTGAACAGCGTTGCTAAAAAATGAAAGCAGATTGACGCAATGGAAAAATTAATAAAGGCTCTTGAACTAGGTTGATCACATACTTAATAGATAAGATATTCTACTTTTAACTTTTTAAGGACACCTCAAACGTGGTACCCAACCTTTAAGTAGTCATTTTCATCCTAAAAATAGAAAAAAAGTAGAGCTAAAATAAGCTTATTTTCTGAGAATGGCCTTTTGCTGTTGTTATCTATTTAATTTTTGCTTCATTGATTGATTGTGCTTAAGACTCCACAGTACTTTAATGGTAGATGGTACTGCATTTTAATGTGTGTAAACAGAAACATCAGTCTGAAAACCTTCAATTGCCTTCACAGAGTCTTTGGTGTTTTGTTAGGATTTTTCACCTACATGCCTATCAGATCTTTCTTTTTTTGTATGAACGGAACGATTATACACACATCCATTGATACAAACATTTTTACATAACCGAAGTAAAAGAGAATTGATGTTTTTTTTTCCCCTTTCTTCCCAAAAAAAGGTCTAAATGGTATGTTTCATGAACACCAGCACACTGCAGAGTAAGTTACAGAAATTCAAGTTTCCTTAACAAGTAACCTTCACATCACTAAATATTGAGCAGAACAAACACATTCACAGTTGCAATGTAAAGCAAAGGTAATTCAGAACCAGAGAACGTTGTTAAGTTTTGAACACGTTTTCTGTGTTATAGTTCAGATTTTCACTAGATGCATTTTAGTTTCAGGATTAGTGCAGATTCGGGCTTGATACATTTCCAACATTACCTATCAATTTAATATTACTCACTGACTATAGTACATATATTGATAACAATTAATGTATACACCAGGACACTCAATATTTTACCATAAGGTTTGACTTTACTGGCAGGAGCACAATTCAATTAGCTTGCACAACGCCATGTACAGTGAATAAAATAAGTATTTGAACACCCTGCTATTTTGCTATCTCTCCCACTTAGAAATCATGGAGGGGTCTGAAATTTTCCTCGTAGGTGCATGTCCACTGGGAAAGAGATAATCTAAAAAGAAAAATCCAGAAATCACAATGCAAGATTTTTTTAACGTTTTATTTTTGTGATGCAGCTGCAAATCAGTATTTGAACACCTGTGTATAATCTAGAATTCTGATCTTGAAGAAGTCCACCTGCACTCCATGTATCATCCTAAATCAGATGCACCTGTTTGAGGTCGTTAGCTGCACAAAGACACCTGTCCACCTCATACAACCAGTGAAACTTTAACTTGTAACATGGTGAAGACAAAAGACCTGTTCAGAGACCAAATTGTACACCTCCACAAAACTGGAAAAGGCTAGGGAGCAATTGCCAAGCAGCTTGGTTAAAAAAAGGTCCTCTGTTGGAGCAATCATTAGAAAATGGAAGAAGCTAAACATGACGGTCAAACTCAATCGGAGTGGGGCCCCATGCAAAATATCACGTCGTGGGGTCTCAATGATTCTAAAAAAAGTGAGGAATCAGCCCAGAACTACATGACAGGAGTTTGTTAATGACCTGAAAAGAGCTGGGACCCCCGCTTCCAAGGTTACTGAAGGTAATACACTAAGACGTCACCGTTTGAAATCATGCATTTAACGAAGGGTTCTCCTGCTTAAACCATCACATGTCAAGGTCTTAAGTTTGCATATTACCATTTGGATGATATAGAGGAGTCTTGTGAGAAAGTTTTGTGGTCAGATGAAGCCAAAATAGAACTTTTTGGTCATAATTACAGTAAGTGCGTTTGGAGGAAGAAGAATAAAGAGTACAATCCGAAGACCACCATCCCTACTGTGAAGTGTGGGGGTGATAACATAATGCTCTTGGGGTGTTTTTCTGCACATGTGACAGGACGAGTGCACTGCATTAAAGAGAGGATGACTGTGGGCCATGTATTGTGAGATTTTGTGGAACAACCTCCTTCCCTCAGTTGGAGCATTGAAGATGGGTCAAGGCTGGGTCTTCCAACACAACAACGATCCAAAGCACACAGCCAGCTGTAAGAAGCATATCAAGGTTCTAGCATGGCACAGCCAGTCTCCAGACCTGAACCCAATCAAAAATCTTTGGAGGGAGCTCAAACTCTGTGTTTCTCAGTGACAGCCCAGAAACCTGACTGATCTAGAGAAGATCTGTGTGGAAGAGTGGGCCTGAAGATACCTCCTGCTGTGTGTGCAAACCTGGTAAAATACTACAGGAAAGGTTTGACCTCTGTAATACTGAACAAAGGCTACAGTACCAAATATTAACATTAATTTTCTCAAGTGATCAAATATTTATTTGCAGTTGTATTCCACAAATAATTCGTTAAAACATCATGCATTGTGTTTTTCTATTTTTTACTTTTTAGTCTATTTCTCTCACAGTGGACATGCACCTACGATGAAAATTTCAGACCCCTCCATGATTTCTAAGTGGGAGAAATAGCAAAATGGCAGGGTGTTCAAATACTTATTTTCTTCACTGTATAAATTCAGTTTAATTTCGGATTTTTCACGTGAATAGATCGTATAAATTATTAACATGTGGCATGCCCGTCTTTTGCTTGTGATGTGATGATCTCATGCAAGGCAGCAAAACAAAAGAGTTACTAAGCACTGCAATCCAAAATACAGCACATACTCCCTTTGACAAATGAACAGGTTTTCACATGCTCACAGATAGGATAGACATGCTAGCATTGTGGTGAGAATATCTAGGATTTTTAACACATTTGGAAGAAAGGGAGGAAAAACAAATTATGGTAAAGTCAACACAAATCATGCAAAATTTAAAGTGCTGTATAATGAAGTAAAAGTTATGGGTCGCAATCTGGAACTACGAAAGGTGATCAAAAGTTTATGGGTGAATTTCATCAATGACATGTCTCCGCAGAACCTTTTTGACAGGCCATCTAATATTTAAATATGTCAGTTATTTTGTTAATTATTAAACACGCAGAAGACCAACTACCGCATCTTGATGACTTGCAGCTCAAGGGAAACGCACAAAGTTTAGGATAAGTCCCAAGTAGAAATAAACCAAGATTATCCTTTGATAAACTTTGATCAAAGTTTTGTGTATCGCAGTAGGAAAAGCTCCGATCTCGGTATGTGGCCTCAGCTCTGCAGAGTTTCGAATACAGATCAATCTCTTCACACGTTTGCCTTCTTCAGATATTGTTCCGGATTATTAATTCAGAATCCAGGATCTTCATATTGCATACTGTAAAAACTGACAAATCACATCTTATTTGGCAAAATATGCAACAACCTCTAAGTTTGACGAATGAATGTAACATCAATTTGTTCAAATGCAATGGGTTGGCTTGTCAGCAACAGTTTGAATTTTTACCATTTATTATCCATGTACTCAAACACGGTATGCCATAAGTAACATATGAATGACATTAAGTCATTGGTTTCCGGCTGACCTACAGAGGAAGCTAAGGTACAGTATCTCACCGCTTTGGCTCCAGTCTCGGATCAAATTGAATGGTCTACAAGTATACTTGTTGTCTAAAGATATAATACACTTACTGCTTGAAAGTGCAGGTAAAAAGCATGGCACAGGTTAAATTTGTGTTGAAAAAGAAATACAGTCATCTCACATGTAAACAAAGACACTATCTCAGACCTAGTTTAAACCATCCCGAAAACGGGCGAGTTGTTGAAAGGAAAAAGTTACACACCTGAACACAAATAGAAGCAAATATATAGAAAATACAATTACACATATATTATATACATTTTTCATAATCCTCTGTCTATTAAGATAATACTCTTCATTCAAAAATATATAAATTGTGTAATGTCAAAGAAACAACTCGGCAGCCTGGCGGGCAAGTGAGGCTGAACTGGTTTACGGCATTCATGAGGGTGGTTGACATGTATGCGAATGAAGAAAAAAAAGTACTTTTTGCACCACAGTGTTTCTTTCCCAGGCCAACTGGGTACCTCCAGTGTAACTCACTCGTGTTTATGGCGAACGTCTTTTGCAGTAATGTATTGTAAGAAAATGAGCGTAAACCAAGAATGACCTCAGTGACTGGCAGTGACCGATGCCTTTAAGCATCTGTCGAGTTCTATCTACAGCCCAAAAACATTTAAATTAGCAGAAATGTATTTGTGCGTTGAACAAAATCCACAGCACTTGCACAAAGACACTCATTAGTAGAATTGTCGAACAACATTTCATGCTTTCACATTCGCACCTTTTGGTCCATCTTGATCTAAATTGTGATAATACCCCTTAGTGTAGTTGGTTTAGTTAAGAGAGAATTCGGGTGCAGAAAACATAGACAAGTGGGTTCTGCATTGATTATTCTGCAATTGTAATATTTAAAACCGTGAGAGAGAAATGTATTTTTTGAGACAATGGATTGCTCACACTAAGGGGGGGGAGAGGAACTAAAGCAAGTTGACAAACTCATCAAGTTTTTGGGATTCAAAAAAGAGAAGTATGAAATCGCATGATCCCATGTTTTTCTCCCTAACATATCATGCACTACACAGAAAATTGGCATGTTGGTTGGCAATTTTGGCTCTATGCCATAATCTGAAACCCGAGTTAGCACTTTTTACTTTGTTTGCACGCAAAAATGTTAATTCGTTTGTATTCAGCAGTTGAATTCAAAGCAAACTGGGTTTGTGAATACCTCGTCTCGGGTTCCCAAACTACAGTATTCCCTTGCCTTTTTGCGGTTTAACTTTTTAAAAAGTTACACACCTAGGTGCATTGTGGACTTTCAAATACTTACGTTGCTGATTAGTTTATTCTGTTTTTAATATTGGACAAATGCAAAAGAGATTTAATTGGATGCCAGTTCCTTATTTTGAACCAATGTTGTTCATTGTTTTGACAATTATATCACTGTCGCTATCGGCCAATCATGTAAGGATCATTTATTTTTTGTAACATAGAAGATCTAATAAAAGGACGGGGCTCCGCGGAGGGATTTTGGAAGGGATGGAATTCTTATCTAAAACCCCTCTCCTGGCCCTCTTTGCAGGTTGAAAATCTATTGATTTCTTCTCACCATTATTTTGAGTGTCACCTATAGTTTAAACTTAATAGTCGTGCAAGTAAAGCATTACTTTGCAATCCTCAGTGCACGAAAATCAATTGGAGAACTTGTTCCCTGAGCGCTGATGGGGGCAATCTGAATAGTTTACGTAACAGGTGACAAACAAATACACATTTGGCTTAATGAGTGAGTATGATGGGGTTTGTGTGTCTCCTTAGTCTCTCTACTACAAATCTAAACTTTAGGGGTAAGATTGGACTTAAAAATTCCAGCCTGTCCCAAACTGGCCAGCGGATATTAAAGCCCGAACCAGCCTGAGTATGAAAATAACGTGATTTGATGGACAAAGCCCGAAACAAACCCGGATTTTCATATTTTATTTGTGAGGAGTGGAGAGGAGGAAAAGGGGTGGTGATTTTCAGAGCACACGGGGTGCCTTGTGCAAAAAGTGGATGGAATCCAATTCGCGGATCCTCCACAGAGAAGAAGAAACCAAGAACAATGAATGAAAATAATCAAAAAAGAAAAAAAAAGTCTGTGAGAAACCCAACCTAAACATATAAATTTATATTTTGGGCACGACTCCATCCGAATTTCGGGTCGGGTTTGGGCCGGGTTTACTACAGTTGTTGCAGCATGAAAATATACCGGATGAGGGAAACTGTGCACATGTAGTCATGAGCACAAGGAAATGGATTGTTTTTACGCATTGTACTGTTAAGTTGTATACGATTTAGTATGTATATTGTTAGTACTTTGTGAAAATTCACTGAATAAAGGTAGTCATGGAACGGATTAATTGGTAAATCGAGGGAATACTGTACACTCCTTCACATTTTGCCAGGCCACCTAAAACAATACTGGATGTGTTCTGCCACATCGTCCTTTAGGCGCAAAAAAATTAGCACCGTCTTTTGAAGGCAGAAAAGGAACTTCTGCGGCCCAAAAGTTTCGTTTTGTTTTTCCCTTCCTAATTTAGCAGCTTAGAATGTAAAATGGTAGTGTTCAGAGCACGTAAGAAAAAGAGCAAATCAAGGTCCGCAAACAATGGTGACTGCACATATCAAGCACGGAAACATGTTTTCATTACAGCAAATCATTTGCTGAATCTATGGAAGTGCCGTGTGATGGGTGACGCTGCGATTTTTAGAAAACCAATGAAATGTTTACACATCATCTCCCTTTTAACTGTCACAATTGTCACCTTCACTAAAAAGTTTGGGGACCCCTTCTCTAAATCTAAGGAACATTTGACAGTTACATAAGCAATGATTCCATTGACATTTGATGGAATCAATTTTGGGAGTGTCACTTTAGTAGATTTGAAACATTCCTTTTATCGGACCAATCACATGCAAATACTTTGTCTTGGGTCTTGTTGATTAATTGTTGACTTAAGAAAATGTACAATATTGGCCGCAACTTTTTCAAGAAAGCTGGACAGACCTGAGGCAGTTAAATGTCCTGTCCAGACAAAAGCAGTCATTTGAATACGGGATTCATCCAAAGATAGGCTGCTGTGAAATACATTAGAGCTTAATTTAAAAACAAAAACAAAATAAAACATTTTAATGGATGAATGCATTTTCAGTTAATTAAATAGGGGAGGAGAATCTCAGGTTAGTGTAACATAAAACTAGTATATCCAAGGGGGTTTGGAGTATCGTGTGTCAGGGTTTTTATATAAAAATAGATCTGTTCTGTCTTTAAATTGGGACATTACATTGTATTCTTCCTTGTGTTTTTGTAGTCTTTAACAGTTGTTAAATAATTAACTGAATGACCCTTTTTCAAAATACCTCTTAAAACTACAAGCCTAAATATATTTGTATCATTTTCACATTTCTTTAAAAACACACACACGCACACACACAAGGAAACAATGTTGATACAAGGTTAATATAGCGCTCTTTTTTTAGTCCATCCATTGTCATTAAAACTTCCTTCTATCCAGGTTGTGGCACATAGTGGCTTTATTGGCACATTGTTCAGAATTTGAGTTCATCTTCCACCCGTAGAAACCCCTTTGGGTGCCTTTGTCAAGCATCAAAAATGTCAACGAAGAGATATATCAGTGATGCTCCCACTCTAGTCCACATGTCGTTTGAATGTCGTAATATGGTATATAGTCCATGTTTTAACGGTGAAATATGGAGTGGGTGTGCACTCTGTCTATTCTGCTTGTCGAAGCTAGAAAAATAAATATCTTCACCAGGGTCCACACAGATAAATCTACTTTACCAAAAAAGCTGCTCTGTCCTTATGGATCCTGTAGAGATGAAAAAAACAAAATAATTATAATTGTGACTCCGGTTCTGAAAGAAAAAGTCACCATCACTCAAATGATTTCAAAATATAAGAGTGACAATTGGTTTCTCTCCCTGCCTGCAGCCAATCTAAAATATACATCATTCAATAGCTTTCCACTACATTAAACAAAATGTCTCGGGCTTTACAGGGAAATGAAAAATCGAATACCTTTCAAGTGAAAAGCATCGGCAGTGTGTATAAATATACAGTATACATCTAGGATAAGATGGGTGCTTGATTCTCAACTCTTATATCTGGAGGAAATCTTTCTGTTTTCAAAAATAGGTCTGTGTCAGCACCCCTTTAACAAGGCAGGGCAAGAACAGAATTTAACTTTCATTAAATTTTAAGATTTGAATGAGGCACATTCATGTGATTATATGTATTTTTGTACAGTGGAACGTTAAACAATTTGGTGGTAGTTTAATTTAGTTTTCAAAAAGGTTTAATGCATAAAACAAAACCCGAATGGGATTTTGCTTAAATTTGGTTGGTTGACTTGACAATAAATGTGCATGGATGCAAACATTTTTTAGTCCTTCTGCTTTCAGAATTTGTTAATGTAATAGGAAACTATATTTTCAATTTAGTTTAGGTGCTAATAATGCTCTGTGGTTAATACATTTGACAAATTACAAATAAATCAACTTCTGGTAGTTGACATTTTTTTCCTTATTTACCTACTGTATATAATTTGTGTAGGCAGAGCCTACTGTACATACTTAATCATTTGAATCAATTTGCTAAACATGTCTTAACCTTTCTCACATTAAAAGTGTGATTGTAAGAAATGCACATAATTCTCCTTTCTAGTTCACTTATTGTCTTCTTGTGATTATTTTACTTGTGTTTATATGTTTATTTCATAATGCAATAATTATACTTTGTTTTTTTCCCCAGCCCACACTCAGCGGGTTATTAAACAACAGTGTCATCTTCAGATGGAAAACAGCAACTGTGCTAAAGCACAAAGAGTCCTTTATCTACAATCTGTTCGACACTCGACACTGGGGCTCGTCCGCCATTTTGTTCTCAGTCCCATAGTGTGTTCATAAAACCGTTTTTGTATGCCATATTTTAAGGGTTTTTAAATACTAAAATGTTACAATATTTATTATATCTTGATAACGTGTGCTCTCGGTCTCTTATTTTAACTATTGTCATAAACTATTGTGAATTTCCCTGCGGGAATGAATAAAGTATCTATCAATCTATCAAACTGAGGTAAGATCCGATTTATGTGGATATTTTCATTCCATCGACACCGTAACAATAAAACGTATATGTAACTGTAAGATAAGAGCTCCCTCTATTGCGCTTGTTTTACTTGGACAAAAAAGAATGCATTCAATCAGCAATCATGGAGCAAATTTGATTATACCAATTTTTGAATGTTAGCTATTTTTTACAGGAGCGGGGGAATCAATCAAAGCATAATAAAGCTTTAGCACGTAGATTCACAGTCGTGCACGTTACCTACCAAAGCATGAATTCATGAACAATAGTCCTCAGTCGGGAAGTGAAGTAGGGCAGGAACTTGTCAACAAGAAATCTCAAACCACTTCTCGGACACAAAGGCGACCGGAATTAGTTGCCTTTCAGAAGGGGAAGGCCTGTAAATGAAGTCCATATATTTTACCACCGTATCCAATGAATAATATTAGTTCAAAAACAATACAGCTTGTAATCAAGTATGCTATCTCGGGACACAATTATGCACAAATATTACTCAAATATTACAATGATTAAGAAATAATGGGCAACGAGCAACAAAATAGGACAAAAATCCTGTGCACATATTTGGTACTCTTTGTAGGCAGTGTGCTCAATTATTGAAGACGCTTTGGAGTGTTTGTACCAGATGAATTACTCTTCCCTCACTGCCAGCATAATAAATCCGTTGGAGGCTTTGGATACAATAAGTGAGTGTGACCATCTTTGCATGCCCAGCAGCTCAGATGACAAAAAGTGTTAGCTACTCTGACAGAGAATGCTGTTAAAATAAAGAAGCTTCTTGTCACGCGACTCATACAATGTTCAAGGTATTAAACTCCTAAAGAGAGGTCTTAATGTTTGCCGCTCCCGCCATCTTAACCCAGAGTGAATTCTCTCCCAAGAGCATGGGATTATATTTGCACCTACACTGAAGTGGCAATTGTGTTTTGGGATCTTCCTCTTGCTACTAAGGCTACATTGATTAGTTGACGTTGTCTTTAAATCAATAAGAGACATATTCAACAATGGAATTCATTCTACTGTCGTGTGAGTGAGGAATCTTACATTAATATAATCTCTGCTGAGTCGCTCATGGGCAATAGCATCTCTGTCTGAAGTGCTAACGTACAAAAACGACAGTGTTAACATCAAGTACGTACAACAAAACGTCGAGTTTAAAAATATGGGAGCAGTTTTGCCTGGATCCAGCAAATAAATATCTGCTTACCAACGGCTAACTTACATATCGTGGTAGTACCTCGGTGATGCACAAACATTTAAAGAGAAAGCGCGTCGACAATTGAATGAAACAGAGTCTGACGAGCCTCTGTAAGTTTCAAACAATATTCATGCCACTACAGTTTTGATGATGAGCATTGTACATTTTAAATGCATATGTTTGGCTATAAAAGAGAGTTTGAGCGTTATGGAGACTTTGCCTGACAAAAGTATTTAAAATCAAATGCATGCAGTCCAAAGAAGTCAACATGGGCACATCACTGCAAAAGAGGCAGACAATACGACAAAAATTAGTTCTTAAAGCCCTTTTATTTTAAACTATTGAGAATTGTTAAGTACTCTTGTTACATAGTTTGCAGTTAACCACTGAATCTACTACACAAAATGCACATATTTGTTTTATTTACTGTTCTACTGCTGCTAATGAGCCTATTCTTGTTTTGCAGGGATAAAAACAGTTTACTTTAGTTTAACTTATTATCTATTTTCTAAAAAGTACTTTGATTGTATTCTGACCGAGCCCTGTGAACAATTGTTTTTTTCTAGGGTTAGGGCAGGATGTTCAAAGAAAGATGTATTTTTCATTAAAGTAATTTTTCTCGAGTTTATTATTATTTGACACATAAATTAACTTCATGGTAAATTTAAGAAAACATGAATAATTATCTGATTATTTAACTACTTTTCATTTTAATAGACAGTGAATAGTCGACTATTAAAAGCCCTAGTTTCTTACAGGTAAACACAGCTACAAGTGTTAGGTTGTAGGCGTGATCCAATTTTATTAAACCGACTCCTATCATGTAGGTCAAATATTACATCGCAAGACTTTTTGGGAAAAAAAATTGACTTTCGACATAATAAACTTCCCTGTAATTCAGATCGGAAAAGCTATTCCAGTAAAGAATTCATAGGCCATTTCAGAACAGTAATGGACCGACTCATGAAACACAAAAGTAGTAGCAACAGTTCCTGGTGGATTTCAATCTTGCATGAATGTGCTGTTTAATGCACTCGGCATGCTGCCCATCCAGCATTTCTGGTACCTGAAGTTTTGGCTCAGCGGGGTTGCTTCGGGTTTAGATCAGAAAAATGACCTGAGGTACTTGTCACAGGTGACCTTGTAACCGCACAGAGGCAAACTTTAGAATTTGAGACCAAAATATGAGGTAAGATTCAGACTTGTGTAATCTTGTGCGAGACGTGCGAAGCTGATGGTGTCGAGTTTTGTCTAAATCACCTGTTCCCATTGTAAGAAGTCTTATAGACGGGCGTCTGCTGGATCATCTCATCAGTGTAGATGGGCACAGCAGTCCGAACGCACTCATGAGAGCATTGCAGGCCGTCATTGTAGGCAGTGAAGATGTCCACCTTGCTGGGAACCCTGGCTGGGGTAAAATCTGTCAGGTTTTGGCAGCTTTCTTCCTGCTGGTGGATCTTGCGCTGATGGCTATTGTGGCGGCCATTTCCTGACTGTGCACAGCTACAAAAACACGCACCAAAGACAAAAAAACCAAGATAAAATCATACCTTGTGCTTTGAAATTCGGGTAGCTAGCAGAAAACACAAGCACCATATGTTCTGCACTATAAGGCACACCGGATTACAAGGCGCACCTGCCAATAATATAGTATTTTGTGATATCTTTTTTTAAGTATAAGCGGCACCAAACTGACTATAAGGCGCATGTATTTAAAATTACATTAGGAGCTAGCGTTGCACAAAACACAAATAAGTACCGTATTTGCACATTGCTTGATCAATTGGAATACATCACTGATCGTAATTGCAGAACATTGGATGCATCGGGAATTCACAGCAGGAGGAGCACTGGATCTACTCGATTAAGTCTAGTCAAGTCACATCTATTTGTACAGCCCTTAATCACAAAATGTCTGAAAGGACTGCACAGGCCACAATTATACCATCCCCTGATCTGTAAACAACATCACTACGGATACAGACGTCACACGAAAAGGCATCACACATTTTTTAGTCACGTTACCATGTTAGTAAATGAAGGAAACAAAGTCAGACTGAAAAAAGAAAAAAAAAAAACGACAGTTGAAACAATTCATGTATCTGATGATTAATCAGACTTTAAATAAACAGATAGTAAATTGGATATTGGTATTGAATTCATAGTTTACATTGTCAATACATGATTTTTATCATGGCTACACATATTCAACGTTTGTTACTTACGATGCTTAGTCTGAACTAAGAAAAAGTTCAATTGAATCGTTTACAGAATCTTAACCACTTCTGTTTTTTTCCATTCTCTAACATTCGTATCTGGGACCGTTACAAAAAATTGTGTGATAATGACATATGTTATATATGTTCCCAGTGGCCTGGTGGTTAGGATGCTCTTTACCATTGATTTGAAGCTAGATTCCTGTTGCCGCTATTGTTATGCAACTGCAGTCAGCAATATCATTTATCAACTAATAATTGCACTAATATGGTACAGCATTTCCAATTGTGTCGGCATATAAGGCGTGGTCAATTTGGGCTTTTAAGGTGCAGTTTATGGTCCCAAAAATACAGTTGGTAGCAGACTAATTTAGTGAGTTTTAAAAATGTTGTCTGTTCATCAGTCAAAAGAGAAGATACTTTCCTACCAGTTTTTAAGGACGAGTGTTGTGATCAAGGCTGCGATGACCATAATGAGAGACACAGTGATAGTAATTATCTGGTGAACTGCCAAACCTGTAATATAAATGAAGAACATCACAAATAGTTGTAGTTAGTAGCTGGACAATGTAGATCTAAAATATATCTTTTTAATTGTTTGCATCACCCCTTTGGAGTTATATCACTTATTTCGCTGTGCGGTCACTTACTGTCTATTGAAAATCACATCATAGTGCCTAAGGGCCAAGATAATGGCTATTTCCGCTCACTACCTTTTATGTGATGTTTACAAAATGAGGCCTTAGGCACTACGAAGTAATTTTCAGTTAACAACAAATGGCATGGAATGGTTAGACCAGGGGTCGGGAACCTATGGCTCGCGAGTCATATATGGCTCTTTCTATGAGTATATGTGGCTCAGAGATCAATTTGATTGCATGCAAAATTTCTCCATCCTGTTCAAAACCGGAGTTGTCAATCCTATTCAGGTACACGTAAAGCCAAACAAAGCTAAATGCAAAGGTAACACTTCGCAGTATATATAGGGCACGTTTTTCACTACAATTTACAGTCAAGGTGTCACACAAAAAAGGGGGGGAAAAAAACTCGATTTGGCTGTACAACGCTAAATAATCCTTTATTTAAAAGTTCACTATATAATCTGTGTTCAGTGTTCATATACTTTATGATGAATGCACAGAACTGTAAATACGCCAAAACACCGGAAGAGAACTTAGTCATTTGATTGGGTGAGTGGGAGGGATGGGTGGAGCTATGCAAAAAGTACAAGCATTCCCTCCCATCTCTCGCCAAAGGTAAGCACATAAGGCTCCCTATTCTCAGAATGTTGTGACGTTTTTACAAAATAAATGCTTGCATCTGGTTTTGAAACCAATATGTATGAAAAAAAGGGTCAAAAGGAGTTTGACCGATCTTGAGTAATTGCAAGAAAGAGACAAGTTTAAAGTGGTCTGTTTGTTAAATTTGGGACAGGGGCTCTGGCATTATTCTCTTTTCATAATTTTGATCAAATCATCAAAAATAAATGTGCTGAAGACTAAGCTTTTGTCTGGGGCGCCGGTTTAGCAATTTAGTAAATTTGTCTCATAATATATGGTGTGGCTCTTTCCCAAAATAAAATTAATATTTTTTGCTTTTATGGCTCTTTGAGTCAAAAAGGTTCCCGACCCCTGGGTTAGACAGTTGGATATTGCAGCTCAACTCATGTTAGACAAACCCAATAATAATTAGAATACTGAAGTTGTACATGTCTTCAGTTGTTTTGGGCACTCATTTTTCCACAACTTTGGTAAAAACGCCTCGGCAAACTACCGGATTTAAAGGACTCAATTTACTCACACCAATTAATGGTTAAATCATTTTTCAGTCACTGCTCAATATACATGGTAGGCATTTTTTCAAAGCATAGAATATGGTGAAAGGACATTGTCATAAACAACAAGAAAAAATGACAGACCTGACATTAAGTTTAGAAAAGTATGGGAGCAATTATTATATAATTGAAACAACAGATTTGACATATGGAAACAATTTATCTTATGGGATTCAACTTTTGCAAATCGTAAAACAGGTTTTTGGGGGAATTTGTCTATGACATCATCATCATCAGGATATTATTTAGGTTAATCATTTGTTTGCAGATAATTCAAACAAATTACAAAGAACATAAATCTCAATACTACACAAAAGACAAACCGAAAGACGTAGGAGTGAGGAGCTAAACTGTCCTGACCCCAAAATTAAATACATCCTGTATACTGTTTAATGTCACAGCTTTAATCAATGGTTGCACTGCAAATCATGCTACTTGAGAAAGTTTTTGGAAAAAATGAAATAAAATAATCTTTTTTTTCCAAGTAAAACTACTGATACAAACCACTGATATTAATATTTTTTGTCTGAATAAAAAAGAAAAACATTAGTAGAAATATTTTGAGAAGCATAAAATAATCCCCGTGTCTACTACTACGGTAAGACACTTTTTCAACCCTGAATCGAATAAAAACTTATGCCAAAAATATGAGAGTACAGAATTGACTTTCAGCATTAGCTTCGAGGGCGAGATCAACGAACTTTGGGCTGTAACTGAAACTCAGGGAGAATCTATAAAGCAGAGTAATTGAAATATTTTTGAGGAAAGAAAAGAGGATGGAATTGTGGTGAGTAAAATGAGGTTGTATTGCTAAATAATATCGCAATTTTAAGATGTTATTATTTATGCTTCTTTCTTTGTGTCGCATTTTTAGCTGCAGTAAGTGTTTTATAGCCAAAAAATGGTTATTGAAGGTTAAGGTTACTGGAGGCCTAGGCGTGAAAAACACAGCCCGCCACTCCTATACACCAAGGTCAACAACAACTCAATGTCAATACAAAAATGGCTATTTAATGTCTGAGGGTTGTTCATTGGTTTATTGTTTCATATGTTAAGGAAAGCATGATTTGTGCAGGAATGCTTAGTGGACACAATGACATATTGCAGTAACTGACTCAAGAAAAGAAGAGAAAGAAAACGATCATGATTAAAAGGTCTCAGTGGGCCATAAACATCTCAATTCTCCATCAACCGGCTGTCTAGTAGGACTGATCCAAGACAATTTGTCTCTGGAAAGCTCAAAAGGATGTGTGGCTCAGTCATTTTAGGAAAGCTGCTTGCTGCCAAGCTGGACGGCCTTCTCACCGATTATAAGCTTCTCTGGTCCAAGTCAACCTTGGATAAATGATATCTACGCTTGGCAGGGGAAAGTCTTAACTTTCAGCTGCAATCAGGAGAACGTTGCCACAGAAAAGACAGATTAACTTTTGACAAGTCATTTGCATTTTCTTCATTTCTCTCTTTGGCCATGATTGACGTCAAGGCTGTGCCCATTTATAAAATAACATCTGTCCAGCCTCAGCCATAAAGGAGGAGGCCCCTGACCTTGATCAATTGCTGAGGTCCCAACAGACCAGAGTAGTTTCATTTTATATAGGCAGGCATGCTTGCAGGAGATACGGAGTTCTCAGGTACGACACAGTAAATGTAAACCCAAAATCTGGTCATTTTTCCCCGCACATCCAGACACAGTATGTCTTTTCCAGAATAGTGGCAAGTGTTTCAAGTTGAAATCAAACTGTGTTTTTCAATGCCTGGGCGTTAAAATGTGTTTGTCATTAGCCTCAGATTCGCACAAAAATCCAAGTTACGCAAAAGCAAGCTAGAGATGAAAACACAGGAATATATACAGTAAATATAGGCGGCACGGCTGATGGGTGGTTAGCGGACAGCCACACGGTGCATAGGTCCTGGGTTCAAGTCGATCTAACGCAGCCTCCCCATGTGGAGTTTGCACGTTCTCACCAGGCCTGCGTGGGTTTACTACGGGCCCTCCGATTTCCTCCCACATTCCAAAGACATGCATCGGTTAATTGGCCGCTTAAAATTGTCCCTGGGTGTAAATGAGCGAGTGAGTTGTCCGTCTCTGTTTGCCCTGCAACTGGCTGGCAACAAGGGTGTCCCCTGCCCACTGCCCTAGGACAGCTGAGATGGGCTCCAGCTACCTGAGGATAAGCGGTGCAGATAACGGATGGATAGCTATTTTATATCTATATATATATATATATATATATATATATATATGTAACGGGTGTAATAATAACTTTTGTTTTGTTGAAATTCCTGCTGAAATATTTTTGTATAGTTTGTGTATAAGTGTCCTGCGATGACGAGTCCAACAGTGCCACCTGCTGGTTTAGGGTAAGGTTTAGTTTAGCTGATTTTATGAGTAGAATGCGGATTGTTAGCAGTCTCCAGCGCGCTGCTAATGGTAAGCCACGATACTTTGGTGCTCTGCAAAAGGTTAATTGTAAACATTAAAAAAACAGCTGAAAAATCTCGCAACATGCACATTAATGTAATTGATGTTGTCAAGCAGTTTGGATTTATTTTTATTTTGTATCTGTCGCATTTATGTTGGTTAGTTAAAATGCTAATTCCCCTTATAGTGTTGAAAGCCAGCGGAGGTGCTAAACACATGTTGTGGATATGTTGTGTCCCTCATTGCAGGTAAATTGTTCCCGTTTTTTTACACTCGTTATTGTAATTATTTCCATTTTCTCATATATATAAAGAGGATGATGTTGGTTAAAATTCAGATACAAAAATAAATGTTGAATTCATTGTAAACGTTAAAACCACTACACGATCACTTGTTAAAAGTATCTTGTTAAAATGCATTGTGATGGTTGATATTCTAAAATGTATTTTATGTAAACTGAAAAGAAAACTATTTGATATGTTTAGAGCAGTCTCCGGCACGCTGCTAACGTGTCGAAAGCCAGCGCAGGTGCTAACCACATGTTGTGGATATGTCCTGTCACTCATTGCAGCAACCGTAACAAAAGCTTCATCATCCAGTCCAGCCTGAATGTGGATCTTTGGTGGGACAGGTAAACCACAGTTCACAAAGCAAGGGAAACGCATAGTTGGGTTCACAGTATGGGTGCATATATATATATATATATATATATATATATATATATATATATATACATTAGACAGACACTAACCTACTTACAACCATTCGACTTACGTAAAATGGTACATACGAACATTTCTTTCGGGATATAGAAAAATATCTGGACATTGCTGTAAGTTAGATTTTGTATTGTGTGCAGCTTTTTCCGAGTACGGGACTTTGCTGTCGTGCTTCTTTACGCCGCTACCGGCGTGGGGTGGTTCTGTGAAACGTCACCCAGAATCCACCCTGAAGAAGAAATCCGGCTTCTACTCCTAGTTCGTGTGTAAACATACTGTGCACCGTGTACTTGGACGTTTTTATTGTTTATTATCTCGGGCATCCATTCAATATGATTAGTAAAAAGACTAAAGAAGAGGCAAGCCGTTTCTCTTGAAATAAAAGTGGAATAAGAAAGCTTGATGCGGTTGAGGAAGTGGTCAGAACTCTTTTTTTCGTTCCCTTTTTACCACGGAGGAGGAGCTCTTGAAGCGCATCTTCCTAATGTAATTTAAACTTTATTTATCTTTTTAGAGCGCATTATTTTATGAAATGTTCATTTTTTAGTACAAAATAATACAGGTTACTTATACAAGCCTTAAACATACTTATAAAAAATGTAAACATAGAAAATATAGCACTCAAGCAACTTATGAACAAATTCATTCAACTTGTTCGTAAGTCGGGCAGTGTCTGTTCAATTTATGTGTATATATATATATATATATATATATATATATATATATATATATATATATATATATATATATATATATATATATCTATCTCATTAGCCGTACCGCTTATCCTCATTAAGGTCGCGGGGGGGATGGAGCCCATCCCAGCCATCTCCGGGCAGTGGGCAGGGGACACCCTAAACTGGTTGCCAGCCAATCGCAGGGCACACGGGGACAGACAACTCACTCGCTCATTCACACCTATTGACAATTTGGACCGGGCAATTCACCTGAAATGCATGTTTTTGGAATGTGGGAGGAAACCGGAGTGCCCGGAGGAAACCCACGCAAGCACGGGGAGAACATACAAACTCCGCACAGGAAGTCTGGAGCTGGATTTGAACCCACGCAGGAGGTTCCCATGACATGAACTGTGCCGCACAAGCACTTATTGCTGGGTTACTCCTACGCATGTTTTTAATTGAATTGTCTTTATCATATATATCATCTTATACTTAATTGTGGTCAGAGAGCGCACAGACAGCACGGGGCACATTGTGTGTGCGTGTATTGGGTGGGTGTGACTGTTTGCGTACGCGTCTTTCATAGGCTGCTGTGAGCTGTCAGTCAAAGAGCCAGGGTGGGCATGCGCAGTCTACGTCTCAAATCAAAACAAGCCGGGAAGGGCCGCTAGCTTTTAGCGGCTCGTTACATTGAAAACAAATTCATCGATTAATTTGGACTCAAAGTAAAGTCAGACAAACCCAAAGAAATGCTGATTACCAGCAGGTGCTTCGTGGGATTATTATTATTTGGTTCCAGATATGACTCAGGCGGAGTCTGGGAGAGCGGTGCTGCTGGTCCAGCATCGTGCCGGTTCACTAACAACTCTCCGAAGGCTCCACTGTGGACCCTGAATCTTGCCAACACCAGGTCCAAACGGACGATCTGGGACTCGTGGGAAACCACTACATTCGGAAAATGTACCATATTTTCACGACATAATAGTGTCTGATTTTCTTTAAATTTTGCGGCGCACCATACTCGGCACGCCCTTTCCATGTTGGCGTCCGCCATGGTTTGTGGATTTCGTCGTTACGTGAAGAACATGGAAACCGAGCAGCTGCCAGAGAATTTAATATTAATGTATCGAATGTTTACAAGTTGGAGGAAGCTGAAAAACAAATCCTGACAAGTTTTACTTTGTGTTTTAGTTTGGTTGTGGTTTATTCACGTATTTATTACCAACTCCGTTTTGCTATTGCTGTATCTTTAAATATTACCGAGCACTATCACCCTTGTTCACCAACTCATTCACTCTTTCTTCTTTGAGAACTTTGCATTGCTATGCAAAAATGTGAGCATGTCAATGAAGATCATTTTGAGGATGCCCTCAATGATAACAGCTGCTTGGCGTGTATCATGTCTCTTACTCATCATGAAGCTTGTCATTGTTTGAACCAATAGTATCAGTATTATTATGGCACAATTTACAAGGACAAAATAATCACTCAGACATAGCCAGAAATGTCAAACTTGACGGTTAATCTAACCCTTATTAACACCATTGTGTACAAGTTGAGCTTTTATATATATATATATATATATATATATATATAAAAAGCACAATTAAAAACAGATTAAGCCTACTCCCTTTGGGCACATGTTTATGATAATGTTGTATTGTTGAGCTGATTTTTTTTCTTTTTTGTGTCTGGTGCAAATAATGTGTTGTCCCTTTTTGTTGATTAGTGGTTGGTACTGTTTTTTTTTGTGCTGTGCCCAAATAAACTTCATTCCTTAATTGAACTGAAAAAAAGTTTCTCACTCACCCACACTCAGTCACTATCAGCCTAACAAGCAAAGGCTAGCGCATCACACGAGCGACCAGACTAACTCTACGTTTCGTCACTTAATCACTCAGATTTTGATTCCTTATGAAGAACAATCAAACACTGCTTAAGATGCTTCCACTCAATTAAAAAAAGCTCACAGGCATTAATCAGCTAAAAAGCAAACGCTAACATCAGCTAGCTGCGGAAGATGAAGGTGAGGTTTCCACCAATAAAAACGCAACTCAACAAATCACAAAAGATAATATAGTGACTTACCCTGCTACTGAGCTCCTTTCATCCTCTTCGGTGACTGCATATTTTTGTTTTGATTGCTATCTTGCTCCTATGCCATGTCACCTTTTTTTGTTTTGTGAAGTGTTAAGTGCTGCCACATTTTGCGGACTTCGGTCTAACTATCTTCTCCGTGTCTGTTTCAGGAGTTAAATTTACGATAGCCTTTGAAAATAGTGCCTTAATTCGCACTCCACCTCGCTCGAGTGCATGTGACGTCAATGGTTGTGCTGAGTAACACATTCATTGCGTCACACAACGAATATATGACCTAAATCTTTGGCAACGCTTTTAATCATCAATTTGAATCAATTTGTTGTTGCAACTCCAAATTATACATATATATTTTTCTGGTTTCAATAAAAAAACAAATCTACTATTATGTGCTTTGTTTTTTATGGTTAGGGTTTTATTTTAACAATTAAAAAATATATATTTATATACTATTTTGCTGCCGAGTTGACAGCAAATGACTTGATAATGATGCTCATACGAAATTTCACGATAAGTCCTCCACGTGAAACCATAATATGAAAAAAAAAAGAGTATACACACGAATAAACGAGGAAATAAAGGACAATTTGCCATAGCTTGGTAAAACAACTTGTTCTGGAAGTTATATTGAAAAATCACTAGGCACGCAGACACCTAGCTTTTAAGTTACTCAGTTTAGTGTAATTGTTGCCAACTAAAAGAGGCAACAGAGATGAATACAGTAGATACAGGTGAAGGGTACGGAAGAGACCTCTGGGCAGCAAGCGTAGCAGTCTCTGCTAAAGCCTTTCATGATGCTTTGATGTCCCTGACAAAGGATAGTGCTAAAATTGATTGTGCTTCCTTTCGGCTTGATTTAACAAAGTACCTAGAATTTGATATAACAATCAAGGCTGTTTAAATAAATGTGTGTATGAAATTAAATCTGACTATACACTCGGTTGTGGAGGAAGATAAAATAATATGCGAAAGTGAGCAACCTGCGCCATTTTAAAATGTTCATTTCAATTTGATTGGATTCGATGGGTTGACCTTTTTTTCCTATTTTTCCTGTTAATCAATTAATCAATTGTTAACATGACAAATCTGATCAATCGGCAACAAGCAATGATTTATGCTTGTTTGCACAGAATCCCTTGAGACCAGTTACTAGAAATAGAACATGTGGGAAAGGGCAATGTCAGCGAATCATTACTGTACTGCACGCTATCTTGTTTTATGGCACAATTTCACCACTTACTGTCAATACTTCATTCGCTTAAGGATGCTTTTCTTTTTTTCTTTGAAGAGGGCGGAATATATTTATAGAAGTAGATAGTTCAAACTGTGTATTGGCGCACATAAATGTCCTGAAGGAAATTGCCCAGTTGTTATTATTGCTTTCTCCCAGTGATCAGTCATCTATATCAGGAGGTAGCAGGATATTCCATTGTTTTCATTTTTGTATACTTATTATCTGTTCATGAGGTAGCACAGGTGAATATATGTATTAGCTTATTAAGTCGTTTAAGATTGCACTGCAAAAAATAAATCAAAGTGTATAAATCTTGAACATAGTATGGCTGATTTTAATTATATTGTCTTACTGTGAGGAAGACTTTCATGTGAGGTGGACGGTTGATAGTAAGGAATTGGTAATTAACGTCTGTGTCAAAGTGTCAATCAATACTGATTTCCACTCAGCCACCAGGCAATCTAAAACACTTACTGAAGGACAGGCTGCTGAGAGAGCCAGAATGGAAACAGGGGCAGGGGGATGAGAGAAAGGTTGAAGGAGAGATCAGAAACAATCGCTTGACAATGCATCACTATCGTCGTCAAAGGCATCACTGAATAATTTAGTCAGTTTGGATGGAAAATTCCCAAAAGGAGGCAAAAAAGACAAAGCTGGCGAGATTTGTTGATATGTTGGCCTCTATTTTAAAAGGACAATTTTTGTCTCAATGTTTAATATTATTGTATACCTTCTAAATGTTGTCTTGCGTATTTGAGTCTGAATTTCTCTTGCAAAAAGCGGTTCCGTCTAGCAGGGCTGCAAAGATTAGTCGACGTAGACAGAAAAACGATAATAAGAATGAATTCTATTGTTGACTACCGTTGCCGGAAACATTTTATCAACAGAGTGAGGCATGTATACATGAATATTATTTCTGCTGGGAGTTTTGCAAGCGCAATAGCATCTCTGTCTCAAGCAGTAACATAAGCATGCAGAAATGGCAGCATTAACATCAAGTACACCTACAAAATATTTCAAAGTTTAAGAACATTTTAGCCCTGATATAGCCATCAAAAAGATCACTTGCAAATTTTGTTAAGCAGACCTTGCATATCACACCTGTAATGGACAGAACCACACCCGCCTACCGACGACAGTTTCTACGCTAGTTTCTACACCTGTCCGTAAACCCCCCGGACAACGTTGTTTTTACAACAGTCTACGATGGACAGTTTCAAACAGGTGCAAATCAAGTGTCTACAAGTGAGCCCCAGGACAATCAGCCTCTACAGATTTATAATTAAGATTCAAATCATCGAAGCTTGAGTATTTTATGGCGTGTTAGATTAATTGGCCATATTTGGCGTCTGGAGAACTTTATTTTTTACAGCTCTAGCACCTTAGGAGGAACTCCCGCAAGAAAGTCGAATGACACATTTCTGGTTGTAGATGACATCACGAGGTCATATGATTTTAACAGGCCATAGAAAATCCTTGATCATTAGTTTTGTTGATTAACTTAACTTCCACACTCGACAGTCTATCAACAATGTTTCGCATACACCACAGAAAACACTAAACCTTCTAAATGTGCCAATTCAACCTATAAATGTGCCGAGTTTGTCTCGTTTAAATGTTTATTTATTTATTGTACAAATAAATCCCAGACTTCCTGTGCGGAGTTTGTATGTTCTCCCCGTGCTTGCGTGGGTTTCCTCCGGGCACTCCGGTTTCCTCCCACGTTCCAAAAACATGCATTTCAGGTGAATTGGCCGGTCCAAAATTGTCCCTAGGTGTGAATGAGCGAATGAGATGTTTGTCCCTGTGTGCCCTGCGATTGGCTGGCAACCAGTTCAGGGTGTCCCCTGCCCACTGCCCGGAGATAACTGGGATGGGCTCCAGCCCCCCCGCAACCCTAATGAGGATAGGCGGTACGGCTAATGAGATGAGATGAGATAAATCCCATAGTTTGTCAGATCAATAATAATAATAATTTCTATCAAAATTAATGAACTATTAAATTGATAACTCACAGTAAAATACAAACTAATGTATTTGGTTTTCCCCTCAGAAATAATTGAAAATTTGAGACTGATTTTGACATACCTTTAAGTAAGAGGCTGCTTTACTCTAAAAAATGAAATCTTGTGTCGGACATCTGGCATCCTATCTTGGTTAATTCGCTGACTGCAAAGTGCCTGCCCGCAAACTAATAAACACATTAAATGTATTTAAAATTAATCAAAGATTGAAATGAATTAAAATTAATTAAAATGAAGCAAATACCACTATACGTATAATGTCAAACTGTCTGACAAATATATTGAAAATTAAATGCATGCAGTCAGAAAGACAAATTTCAGTTTTTAAAACATTAAAATTGTCAACATCAGTTTTTAAACCGTTTTATTTTAAACTGATGCAGACTTTGCAGTTGACAACTGAATGTACATTACAAAATGCATATAATATTTATTTGATTTACTGTTCTACTGTTATTATTGAGCATGTTCTTGGTTCACAGGGGTAAGAAATTTAATTGATTTTGATTTATTATTTTTTTCCCTGTCACTAAAAATGGACAAAGATTAATGGATTTATTTCTCTACGGAGTTCTGCAAATAATTGGTTTTAAATTTTTATCAACGTTTTATTAGAATCTGCAGTGTGTTTTTTTTGTGTTTATTGCCATTTTCCACAACTAAATCAACTTCATGTTAAATTCAAGAAAAAATATATAATCATAATTATTTAACAAATTCTTTCAATAGTCGGTGATTACTGATGACTATTTAAATAACACGTTTGTTGCAGCCCTCTTGTGTAACGGTAAATGACAAGGATTAGGTCTCCTCTTGCATAAGGCAGATACAGTAAGTATATCCATGAATAAGTTACACAGAAAGGACGGATATTAATAGAGCATCTGGCCATTCCAGTCTCTTTGTGTTCTGTCGGATTGGCGTGAATTGTGAAAAATGGGTGGGGAGTGACTCGGCTCGCCTGTCAACAGACATCAGGATTTGTATCTGGATTACATGCCTAGGAGAATGAGTTTTATTTCAATCACCAATACTGATCACAGCCAAATAAATTGGACTGCCAGGACAATTTAAAATGTTTTTCATCCCTCCTTTTCTTTTCTCTGTATTTTGAACAGGAGACTCAGATGCCTAAGTGCACATTAAAATGTCTCATATTAAAGTGTACTGAGCATTTAGTGCTGCAATCTTGGGAATTTAGCATTGATTTTACGTCCGCCCACATCACTCATTTACTCTTCGTTTAGCAATCTTTCGCCATCCACCCTTTTGTCATTTTGTGATCTCCACATTTTGTGCTTGCAGTCAGGACAAATGTGTAAAATCATATACTAATATTACATTGGGATGTGTCTAAAAAAATATTCCAAGTATATTTTCATTTTTGTATGTTTTCTAGCTCAAACGTACACAGCCTAATATTTTAAAAGCAATGCAATGTGTTAACTATGGCAATCTGACCTCTAAACAATCTAATGTCCCCTGTGGTGTTCCTCAAGGCTCTGTACTTGGCCCCCTTCTTTTTAGTATTTATATGATCCCGCTTGGTGACATTATCCGCAAGTATAATATTAGTTTCCATTGCTATGCAGATGACACTCAACTGTATGTGCCACTGGAAAAAAACTGGACATTTAAGTTGTAGAAATCTGGAGGCTTGCCTTACTGAGATTCAAAGATGGATGTCAAATAATTTTTTACGCCTTAACCCAGAAAAAACTGAAATGTTGATTATTGGTCCAGCTCACTGTTGTCAGTTGTTTTCAAACACTACCCTGAACCTAGACAAATGTAATATCACCCATAGTGACTCGGTCAAAAATCGAGGTGTTATATTTGATCCTAATCTGTCGTTTCAGTTACACGTGAAAAATATTACTTGAATAGCTTTCTACCACCTCCGTAGTATTGCGAAGATTCGTTCAATGCCGTCCCAATCAGATGCAGAGATTTTAATTCATGCGTTTATTACTTCTCGGCTTGATTACTGTAATGTATTGCTTTCTGGTCTCCCGATGTCTAGCATTAAAAGTTTGCAGCTGGTTCAGAATGCGGCAGCTAGACTTTTGACTAAGACCAAAAGGTTTGAGCATATCACTCCTGTATTGGCCAACTTGCACTGGCTCCCAGTCCACTTAAGATGTGACTTAAAGGTTCTCTTATTAACATATAAATGTTTGCATGGGCTTGCACCCTCTTATCTCTCCGATTTGATTTCCTCCTATGGGGCCCGGTGTTATGGAACGCCCTGCCTCTGGAGATAAGATCTGCAACCTCAACGGAAGTTTTTAAATCGAGGCTTAAGACACACTTCTATTCCAAAGCATATGATTGATGCCCACCTCATATTCTGTTTTGTCCTGTCTTTTTCCGACGCCTGACTGGCTGATACGAAGGAGAAGGATGATTTGGGATGGGTCAGCGGACCAGCGTCTGACCTGCAGCATGTCAACCCCTGCATTTACCAGCTGGCAGAGACGGGAGGCAGCGTCGTGGCCGTCATAGACTTTCTGGACTGGTTTGCAGGCTGGGGGCGTCGTTGATGTCATGCACTTTCCGGACATTTTCAACATCTTACCTAATGTTTACTATTATGTGTACAGTAATGCTAATTGTAATTCACCCTGGTCAATCCTGGAAGGGGGATTACCACATGTGAGGTCCTTTCTCAAGGTTTCTCTTTTCTCCTCACACTGAGGTTTTTGAGTTGTTCCTTGCCCGCATGCTGGTTTAAGATCAGGTAATTGTGTAATTTTGTAATTGTAATCCTGTGCAGTCCTTTGAGACATTTTTGTGATTAAGGGCTGTATAAATAAATGCGACTTGGCTTGACTTGAAAACGCAATGCAATAGGGGTACTTTAGAAGTGTTTAATTGCATGATTTGGCAACATCCAGTGGGAATATTAAAAATTATTTGAAGCAGCTCATATTTTTTCTTATGCTTCTCTCGGCATCGTCTCATGGGCCAGATTAAATGTGTTGATGGGTCTGATATGGCTCATGGGTTCTAGTTATGAATATTTTGTTTGTTTGTTTGTACATGATTCAATTGTTTGTTTGTACATGATTCAAATTGAATCTTTTCTTCCGGCGCCGTCACGAATGGCAGCCACTCCAGCAGCTCCCGTGTTATTTTCGATTGTTCTAGATTGTTCTCAGCTCAGGGATGCTGCTGGAAATGTGAATTTCCCTTCGGGGATGAACAAAGTATCTATCTATCTATCTATCTATCTATCTATCTATCTAGTTCTTTGACTCCTGTGTTGACCAGAAGAAGTAGAGTCTAAAATCTCGGCAAAAAAATTAACAAAATTGCCTGTTTTTCATAACAGTGAAGAATAAGGACATTTTATGTAATGTACACACACATTCTAGTTTGGGAAGCAAAATATCTTGACAGCACTTTCATCTTGCTAAGAATCTTGTGATTCAGACTTAATTCTCATATTATGTGTGGTACGAGTACTAACTTAACAACTCACAAACCTCTTTAATGCCAGAGACATTTGAAATTAATTTGCAAATTTTGAACAAAGCACCTGCCAAGCAAATGGACAACTATCAACTCATGAAATGATTACAGTCGTGTTGCAGGCAAATGTATTCACTGAGACAAAGCACACGGATGGCTTTGATTTGTGCTGACAGCTGACTGCACTCATGAGTCAGTTTGAGTCATGCAGATTATTTAGTGCAAGAGTGAGTGTGCATACTGTAATCTCACAGTTACTGAGAGTCTGACTAATTATAAAAAGTACTTTTCCCTCCTAATCTGCTGTGACAGGAGCGATATGTAAAGTTAGATGAAGTAAAAAAAAAAGTCATTCTGTCTACTGAAGTTTCGTCAACTGTGTTCAATTTAATTAATCGTCCAAATCTGAGACAAAACACATTTCAAAGATTGCTTTTTTTTCTTCACAGCAATACTGTTGCCCTCAGCGGGGTATATAGTCATGGCCAAATGTGTTAAAAAACAGCAGAGTAAGAGAGGGACATAAAACTAGGGTAAACAGAGGATTTTTATGATGCAGATAGGAAAGCAATTCTGGTCTGTAGGGTGTGCAGATTTCACTAATGTAAACCATAAAGAAGCATATTTAAGTTGTTTGGGTACACTGTCTAGTGTACCTCAGTTGAGAAAAAGAAACGGTCTTGTTAAAAAAAGCGGGGTGGGGAGAAGGGGTGAAAGGGAATTGTCTTAATTAATAATATTGTATTTTTTTTTAATCACCAAGACAACAAAATAAAGAGGGACAAGTGTTGTTTACATTAATTATCGCCTGCACAGTTAAGACTACGAAGCTTTGTGACCTTTCTGACCTACTACTCTATGTCAATGTTGTTGTGCAAGTCTCTGTCTTTTTTAGAGAAGCAGCTCTTTCAGCTCGGCTCACTAAAAAGAGCTAGCTCTTTCCCTACCCAAACTGCTCTTCAGATTGTTTTTGTTGCTTTTCATCCATATCTTACCAATTATGTGCACAAAATGACCTAAAAGGGGGAAAAAATTAAAAGACAGACTGATGTGTATTGATGATTTATTCTCCTAGAAGTGTATGATTTTAGTTTTTTATGAAAAGAAAATTAAATCGCAGTCATGAATTATCAAGAACCGTGATATAAATCGAATTGGCACCTTACTATCGTGATACAATAGAATCGCAACCAAAGCATAATATCCCATCATTTATACTCATTTTAAATTATCAGGTAAAATTTAAAACTCTTCTGACACGAGACTAAAATATTTACTTGAATTTTATATCAATATGCCCGTTTACAGAATAAACACTATTTTAAACAGGATTCTACCATTGTCGAAGCGACAGACACAACAAAGTTTAGAAATGTTCACCTTGGACAAAGAAACTTGCAAATACAAACACATATGGCATCATAGACCAAACAAAATCCCTAATTATCCTATTGGACAGGATACTCTTACTTCTCTGGTGTAAGTTATTTATTTTTTCTGTGTGGATCCAAAATCTTACTTGAAAACAGTTCACTGTATAAATTATATGTGAGTTCGGCATCAATAAAGCATGAATTTAGTTCACTCAAATAGACAATTTTATAAATTAATAATTTTTTTTTTTTATATGCTGGACCGTGAAGCATTTTTAAGTAAAAAAAAAAAGCAAATGATTTATTTCAGACATTTATGTAACGAGAATAGTGTGGTGACACCAGGTTAAGATATATTTGATAGATGAGAAAAGTTTCAGTGTGGCTCAATGTAGCTCTTAATCTCTTAGTTCCTCAACAATTCTGTGCTATGCAGTAATTACATTTGACCTCAGAGCCACTACAAGGAAGTCGCGTGTTAACAAGTGGTGAAGGCAAATTCATATTTCAAAAGGAGTATTGCAATTGAATGTTGCTATGAAGTGATTCTCTTCATCACTTCTGAAGAATCTATCAATTGATGCAATGAAGCGCACCTGGAAAAATCAGACCTTTTCTTTATCTCATAAGCGTTAAGTCAGTGGGTGTTGACTTAATATCAGATGTCATAACAAATTTCCAGTTTATAATAAGGATCGGCTGATATGGGTTTTTTGAGTGTCAAAACGAATACAAATTATGAGGAGACAGTAAAGAAATTTGAATTTCAATACAACTAACATGAGTAATATTTCAATTAGAATTAAAAACTAACCGTGCAGGAAATAAAATTCTTAACAAGCTCGCAAATTGAAAAGTGGAGGCACTTCTGTTTTAGAGCCAGATTGACAAACTAATGTTATGGTAACACCTAATCACTCAGCCTTCCACATGAGCATGCTTTTTCACAAACACACACACTCACTAATTAACTAGTTATGATAAGAGCCAATATATCAGTCACTACCTAATCGTGCCTCTCTATTTCAAGGTAACCAGACATTTTACGCAATCTCTTAATCGCAAACTTTTTTCTGCCACAGACACAGGCATGTCGGGACAGTATAGCAGAGCTGCTGCTCTAACGTTATTGTTCCTGCTTCAGTGGCTACGCCACAGGTCACTTATCCCATCAGGAGGCGCAGGGTGCGTTGCATCTGAGGAGAGGGAGAGCAGCATCTGAGCCTAATTAACCCAGATTTAGATATATTTAATCGGCCCTTCGAATATATAAAAATGCGGATACAGATATCCATCAAAATCCCAAATATCGGTGCCGATAATCGATCGACTTTTAGTTTTGAAACACTATACTCCCAATCATTAGAAAGTGGAAAGATCGAGACAATCCTGAGAGGACAATTGCCTTCTTGTGTGCAGCCACATATCAAATGTTGATAGACATGAGATTTGCGATTAGTTTATGCGGATTCCTTTTTAGATTTGGAACTATTTATGTAATAGTTCTAGAGATGAGGGTCTTTTGTCATATTTTAGGATATTCAGTACAAGTCAGTACATACAAAAAAAAGATTGCCTACAACAGAAAAATAAAATAAAAATATTTTATCATTATCTTAACACAATTACTGATGAAAATAAAAACCTTTTTTTTTTTCAAAGCATATAGATAACTGATATTCTGAATGAGTGCAGAGTTTGGGGCCGGAGGTTTTGATGGTCCCATTGACCTACCAGAAAACGTACATGTATTCCCGCAAACATGTTTTTGAAGTCATTTTTTTGTTAGACCGATCTCGTGTTGCCCATTTTGGCTCTAATGCGGATCATCTCGGTCTCTAGTAGCAGACGACAACATCATGGTAGATTGTTAATTTTATCTTGTTTGCATGTCTGTCTTACTCTCAGTAAATAGGTGCTGAGTTGCGTTTTTACGGTTTATAATCACTTAATAAGGGGAATTGCATTTATAAATAAAGGAAACAATTGGCTGAAGTTGATAGGTATGCATATAGGTCAAACCGTGATATGAAATGCTAAATACCTCAATTCTACATGCTATACTCCAAACTGAGCACTTTTTGATCAAATGCAAGAGGTCACACCACCCACTATCTTGTACAATTAAGGTACAATTTTTGCATGAAATCCAAACAAATTTTTGACAAACGCCTTGCACACTATAAATCACTGTTGCAAAAGGAAACTGAAGGGCATGGATACATTACCTGCATTATCCCCGTATGGCTTTGGTGGCTTGACAGTCTCCCCAAAGCTGTTAGCGGCCTTGGTAGTGCTTAACTTCTTAGGATCCGGTGTAGTCACCATAAACGTCCTTTGGGAAAGCTTCGTAGTAGTGCTAGTGGTTGTGGCCACCATGGTAGTTGAGGCCCGAGTGGGAATGGCAACTTTGGGCCCCGGTTTACCATCCTCATCTATACTATCTGTCCCTGTGGGTCCCCAATCAATAAATCCAGCCATGGTCGTAGTCCGGCTCTCCTGAGACTTATCAACGTTCTCCCATTTAAGCTGCCTTCTGGTGCGAAGTAGCACCCTTGTTGTTTCAGCTTCCCTCTTGCCTCTGGAAAAAGCTGCTGGAGATCTTGCAATCACAATACCTCCTGTCTCCATTTTGGAGTACATCGACCAACATTCCTTACATGTTGTCTGTGGTATGTGCTGGAGCCTTTGAGGCTTTTGCACTGTAACTTTTGGTCCTGTTCCTAATTTATCCTCTTGTGGAGGGGGGATAGGGTTCAAAAGTCTGCGCGCCAGAGGACTGACTGTCCTCCAGTGGATCTTGCTCGGCATATCCCATACGGGCTGCAGACGAGATCTTGACTTAGGCACCGGCTTAGGCATGAGTTTGAGCCCCAAACCAGGACCAAGAGGGCTGCAGACGGAGAAGTCCAAGGTCATGTGTGTCATTGCAAGTAGAATCCACACTCTGTGCCCCACACAGCTGCCTGGCCTTGAACCAGATGGACTGCTGATAAAAAAATAAAATATAACAACATTAAATAGGAAAGTCCATATAGTAAGGCTGTGCATTACATACTAAAACCATACAATTTCAGTAAGAGTCCATCATGAAGATCAAACTCTTATATCTACCTCTGAGATGATTGAAAGCAACACACAAGGTTATCTTTATTCTTATTTAATGCCTTCTTTATGACAGAAATAAACACGTTTTACAGAGGCACATGATATTGTATCAATTGTGGTGAGAACAGGAGCATTCAAGACCAAGAGCAGACTGGGAATATCGAGCATGTCACAGAATTATGAAGCCAAATTAATTTTTTTTAGCCCCCATGCTTGACAATAGAGAACAAAACTGGGACATGATTAAGTAAATACGTATATACATTTATTGGTCACTTTGAAAGATTTATAACTCTGATCTACCACTGTCTTTTTATGCACATGTACAGAAGCGGTGCTGACATTGAGAGCTCATAAAAGTCACTTCCAATATAAAAGATTGGGAGGAAAGCACAAATATGTTGGCTGTTAAATAATTTATGGTGGCATTTTAAATGGGCCATAAAGAGTAATTGGTGTGATCATGATGCAGCAGTAACAAGGTCAACGTAATATTGACAGCAATAATTAGAATTTTCAGAGCTTCAGCCCTGACTTTTATTTATCACACTGGAGATAACTTCAGGCCAAGATAAAGCAATGCCTAGATTTATCAATTTTAAGTTTGATAAGTGTGATGTTTTCACATAAGGGAAGCAGTGAAAGGAGGCAAAATATAGGGT